>NC_090021.1:239621848-239924878 GCF_037176765.1 Anolis sagrei
CTATTATTTTCACAACATCCTGAAAAATGAATGCAAAATTATTTTTTGTTTTACACTTAAAATTAATTGGAAAACAACAGGGACAGAAAGTAAGGTGAAATCTTCTGAACAGGGGCACAGACCGCAAAACAAACACCACAGGGGAGTGTTACCCCTTCCCTGAGCTATACAAAGCATGCATGTGCATGTGCATGTATATGTGCGTGTGTGTGTGTATGTGTGTGTGTGTGTGTGTGTGTGTATATATATATATATATATATATATATATATACACACATATATACACACACTAGCCATCCCCTACCATGCGTTGCTGTGGCCCAGTCTGCATATATGTGTATATATGTGTGTCTGCATATATGTGTATGATTTTATTATTTTTTAATTTACATTATTTATATCTTGCCCATATCAGCCCGCAGGCGACTCAGGGTGGTATGTGTTGTAATGTAATGTTTGTTTTTGGCTTTTTAAGTCTCTTCTGCTGTGTTTTCCAATGTTTTTATGAGAGATGGTCACTTGTTGGCCTGATAGGTGTATTATGTCCAAATTTGGTGTCAATTCGTCCAGTGGTTTTTGAGTTATGTTAATCCCACAAATGAACACTACATTTTTATTTATATAGATGTATTTGTATATACGGCTGGAGTTATACTTAAAAATGTACTTGTTCTGACTTACATACAAATTCAACTTATGAACCAGCCTACAGAATGTATTTTGTTCATAGCTTGGAGACTGCCTGTATATGGCAGTGTAGACTCATATAATCCAGTTCAAAGCAAATGATCTGGGAACACATATTGGATTACATAGCAGTGTCAATCCAGCCAATGTGTGGGTGACAGTATTCCGAAATAACATGGCTTTACTTATCTGTGTGCATGCACACACGCACATTTTAAGGAAGCTGTGGCAAACAGATGCAAAAATAAACAGATTTAATGTTTTTTTTAAAGATCTGAGTCATTTTGGGTTGTTACATATCTTGAAGTAATGTCTGACTTATTATGGTCCTTAAGGACCTCATCACACTAGAGCATGGGTCCACTATCAATCCAGTTTCTGCCTCTTGCAGAATTCTGGGGCATGTAGTTTAGGGAGAGGCCTTTAAACTGCTCTGCCAGACAGGTCCTGGGCCTCACTAAATTACAAAACCCAGAATTCTGCAGGAGGCAGAAACTGAATTTAAAGTAGAGCCATGCTCTAGTGCAGTGGTTCTCAACCTGTGGGCCCCCAGATGTTTTGCCCTTCAACTCCCAGAAATCCTAACAGCTGGTAAACTGGCTTGGATTTTTGGGAGTTGTAGGCCAATAATAATAAATAATATAATACATCTTTATTTTATCCTGCTTTTCTTCCTCATGGGACCCAAAGCGGCTTACAACATATTAAAAGCATGTAAACAGCAATCAACATACATTGATAGTAAGTATAAAATGTCATAAAATAAGCAGTCAAAGACAACAATAATATACATTCACATTCTTGTCTGATTATATTGCACTTTCTTCCAGTCCATAACATTATAGTGTATCTTATGACTCCAGCTTAGTTTCCTTCACTGAAGGCCTGTTTAAACAGGAATGTTTTTAATTGGTTCTTGAAAAAAAAAAGAGAGGTAGCTGTTTTAATGTAGGCCAAAACACCCAGGGACCCAAAGGTTTAGAACAACTGCTAGTGTGATGAGGCTGCAAGTGACTCAATCACAGGGTTTGCTTATTAAGATTTGTTTAGAGAGGGTTTGCCATGGTTCTCCTCGGGCTGAGAGAGTGTGACTTGCCCAAGGTAATCCACTGTGTTTTCATGGTCATTCACGGCTATGAACCCTGGAGTCCTGGAGTCCTAATCCGGCATTCAGATAAATATACTGTATCATAATTTGTGTTATTTAAATGCAAAAAATAATTCTGTTTTGGAATGCAAAGAAAAATGCATGTGGAGGTTTTAGTAGATTTGCTATCAAAGATTTAATAGGATCTGATTTCATAATGATAATTTTTCATCAAACATCCATCAAACATTTTATACAGATTTTTTAAAAAAGATTTGCCCCTTTTCAGGTTAAATTGATCCAGCTGTTCATGTTACTTTTCAGAAAAATTCCCTTTGGTCCTGCAACATAGGATCTGCTCTTTGAATTGCCTTTATTTTCCCCATGCGAGAATTGTTAGGGAGATGTGTTGGGAATCAGGAGCTCTTAGGCTCCAAATAACCCTCTCAGGGGGTGATTCCACCAAAAATATAGCAGAGTGCTAGTTCATAAGCAGCAGAAACTTACATGTAATGAGCAAGGATTGGCTTCCATTCAACAGGATGGAACAGGATTGCAGATCCACAATGTCATAGGATCAAAATAATATGTTTATTAAAGACAAAAGAAATCCATTCTACACAGGAAAGGTTTTTGGAGCTGACTAGCTTCACTGTGTTATCTTCTAAGAAAAAAAAAAGGAAAAATGATAAAAGTAACTATATCTTTTACATCTTGCCTGGACAATGGCAAGATGCCTCCTCACTCTAGAGAAGACAAAAGGGAAAACAAGTCAATGTGGAGAACTCTTTGACCACATGGCTTTGCCACGGCAATAAAAATACCTATAAAGAGGAAGTTATGTTTTCCTTGAAGACATCACATTGCTAAGTATTCAAAGGGGGAGGAGATAATGGCATGCAAAGATAAGTAAGACAACCCCCCTTCTAAGCCCCTTCTTAAGATAAGCTTGCTAGAGGAAATTGGGGAAGGAATCCCTCACTCTAATTTATCTAGGCTAACTACTCATTGAGAGCTGGAGACTTGTGCAGTCAGGGATGAAACCCAACAAGACGAATAATCTTGTGTGATGATCCAGTGAATGTGCCACTCTTGGCATTGCCGCCCCTTTTCTGTCCTGTAAACTGACCACAGCAAGAACTTTTCCTTTGCTAGAAACTTCCTTCCCCCACCACCACCACCACTTTGCTTTCAGATGTCAAAGAAAGAGGGAGAAACAATGAAAAGCAGCATCTAGCATTCAGAGGCTTGCCCAGACCATGTTCCTAAGCCAAAGCAAACACAACAAAAACCAATCCCTAAACAAAACAGCGTCCTGTGGCATCCAGCTGAACTTGACCCAGTTGGCAATCCTGGAACCCATCAATTGGACAAAAGGGCATCCAGTGGAGAATGGCAATAAAGGGGTTGCATATTCATCCTCAAAGAATCCCTCCCCCACCACCCAAAAACAACCTGAATGTATTTCTTCCCATGGCAGAGAGCCTGCATACGAGGGCTCTTTTCCCATCACTCCTGTAGTGAATGCCTTCTCTCCCTCAATCAAAAAAGTACTGCTAGCCACAAAAACAGACTCCTACTACTAGACAAAAACAGAGCTTATTGTGCTCTAGAAAAGAATAGCAGAGCTATTTTTTCTCTAGGAAAATAAGGGAGAGAAGACAAAGGAAGAGATGCATCTTTTGCACCTTCCTCCTGTTAGAGTGCATTCGGTGGCTAGAAATGTTAATGGAAGGAGTAAACATGCCAGTGGCTTGGAGAAGGAAACTAAGCTTTATTATAGAAATTCCATTCTATGATAGGGAGGTTATTCAGGGTGCTGATCTAACGTAGCTATATCTTAGGTCAAGAAAGGATTCATAGGAAGAAGAAAAGGTAGAGGCTATTAGTTTGCATCACAGAGGGGCCAGGCTAGGTACTAGAGGGAGGGCACTCTATGTATCTAACCCTATTACTACCACTCACTGTAAGGTATTGTTGCATTTCCAACATCATCAAGTTATACATGCTTTTGTGAAGTTTGGCAAGAGATGTGAGTGCCCACCAAACAACTGCCAGCTCATCCATCATTTGACTTTCTGGGCACCAGAAGCTGGTCCACCCCTCACTACTTCTCAAGGAAAAAATAAAAGAAGATAGCAGAGATGTGGCACTGCATACACACTCGCCTTCATAGGAGGCCTTCATACTCTCCTTCAGTTTAAGTGACACAAAAGAAAACTCTGAAAAGTTCAATCATTCCAATCCCAAGAAGCTGTCAAACTGCAGAAGCCTCTTTGTGCTTCTATTGACAGAGAGGCAGGAGTCACTTAGACAGACACAAAAACCACCCTGCTTGCTGGGGAGTAAACAAGTGGAGAGTCAGACACTGGGAGACCAAGGTTCAGATCTGACTTATAGCAACCCATCACTGGGTTGACTTGGAAATATTTATTCAGATGGCCTTTCCCTGAGCATATGATGTGTCATATCACCAAGCGAGCATCCATGACTGAGAGAGAATTTGGACCCTGGTCTCCCAGAATCCTAGTTCAACATTCAAATCACAATTCTCTGCTGGCTTTCCATGGGTCTTTGCTTTGGAGAAACTGCATCATGGGATGTGTCTGGACTTTGCTTGCGTTGTTGGCTATCTTTCCATTTCACTGGTTCTGTATGGAGGGAAAAAACAGGGTGGGTTTGGCATACTTACCAAAACTTTCACCCCAGTATATTACCACTCTGATCAGTTCATCTTACTTTGCTAATTCATCAACCATTTAGAGTGAGTCACATCCATTTAGATGGAACCTTTTGGCCCTGTGACTCAATTCTACTTAGATTTGTGGTGTGGATAATGCCATGCAACTATCTCTTGCAGAGCTGTCTGATCCATGTGTTGTTACTTTTTGCTTCTATCTCATATTAATTCCTGTCAGCTGAGGATATTTCATGTGTGGGATGGAGTGAACTTTGGTCCACAGAGAGCTCATGTCACACCGCATGGCCTCATTTTTCAAGTGCCATAAGCTTGCTGGCAGAAAAAAACCCAAAAGAAATGTTAAAGTACTAGCTAATAAAAATGCTTCCCATGTCTTTTAAATATTCTGAATATAAAATACCTGTTTAACTTGCTTATAGTGTCAGAAACAGAGGTGAATGGGTCCCACAAGAATGATTTTTATTGATGAGGTAGGATACTCTCAGGAATTTAGACGGAACAAGTACTTTGCAGTGACCACAACATTTCGTATGGAAATTACTGTTCCATAACACAAAAACTCAAAGGGAATTTTAAAAATCACCATTCAGATGCATGTAATGCTTCCTCTATTATTTTTGCTGGAGGAGTCAACCAGCAGAGGGAGCGCAAGTGACAGTGTCTGGCCAGCTATGCGCTCGTTTTGCTTGGCTGACTCTGATGCCTGCAGAGAGATAAATCGCTACCATTCTATATACCCATACCTGGGAGTTCATGTTGTTAAACTCAAATGGATACAAAACACAAAGGTTTTGTGGGCTATTTTAAAAGCAAATCTGTTGAAATGCTACAACTGAAACCTGTAGTCGAAACAGTATTTAATTTAAAAGTAATTGTCGGGTTCAGTGTATGAGGTGACTGGTGCAATGTAGAAAAGTGTGGAGAATTTATATTTAATTTCATTTTTTAATTGGGGCACCCTGCCACTTCCCTTTTTTGAATACCAAAGTAGCCTTTACTTAATAGTAATTATTGAAAGGGCTTGGGGCTTTAATGTGTGCATTTGCTAATACCATGTAATTAGTCCCTCAGAGAACTCGGTAGGGAACTCCAGACTAAGGAAATGCCTTGCTTGAATTGCAGAATTATTCAGTTCATCATAGACTGTTAGAAATGTTCAAAGCTAACTGCCCGCACCATCATCTAACAACATGAAACAGCAGCCAATGCTGCAGTGCTGCAGAATATCTGCAGCCCCAAGTCCTGTCAATGGGAAGCTGTAAAAAAATTAGACCTTTACTGAGCAGTGGCGCTCACCTAAAAACCTTCACATTTCTGAGCCTTCTACTACCCATAACTTCCAGTTATGTTCATTTATCTTCTATCTCACACCACAACTCTTTTGCTGTTGTGTAAGTATCAAGGCCGCAGTAGTGTCATTTGGGTTGGTATCATCCAGTGCAGTAACTCATGGTGTCAGTCCCATGGACCACATCTTGTGCCAAACTATATCACAATACTGCAGCTAAATAGCAGATACATTGACAAAATCAGGTACTTTATTTTTTTTAAAAAAAAAAACCCAGCAGCAATGAAAATAACATCTTGTGCAGCCAAAGCCACATTATTCAAAGTGTCATTGTGCTTGGGTAATAAGGATAGCTCTGACTGGAATACATGTGTATTAGAAGGTTCAAAAAGTAAATGAGCATAGATTTCTAGCCTTGCAAGTATGTGTGAGCTGGCTTATGAAGAATGTTACTATGTTATCTCTAACTTCAGGAATGTTTTAATAAAAATATTAAATTTCCACCGCACACTACACCCAAATTGTATAGACAATAATGTTAGTGTCACCTTCTCAGTCCTTTTCATTGTTAAGTGGGCTTGCTTTAAATCTAATGGACCCCGTGGTTATTTAATATACTATAATATTTTATATACTGTGTGCACTGTTGCACCATATATCTGCAGAGCAGCTTTGACGTTATGGCCCCGTTTTCCCCTTGGTTTGGGTGATGATAGGCTGCCTCCGGGTGGCATGGCTACAGGAAAGACCTACATAAAGATCACTTAAACAAAAAGCCTTCATAATTTTTGTTACTTGGAAAACAGTATTTTCTATGCAAAGTATATTGCTTTTTCGGAAAACAAGCTTTTCTGTCATACCCCACCCCCAAAGAATTCTACAATGCGAAAAATCATTTTTAAAATATGTGGAAAACAGCTCTTGCAATTTTGTTCAATTGGAAGAAAACATTTGAAATTATTCTTCATTGTGAACATCAGACAAATGAAAATTGGTGTCCCTGCCTTCCAAGAATTGCCCATGCTACTTCTCCAAAGTGTCATTTATTCATGCATCTCCAGCCAATCCTTGACAAAATGAGGAGGGTTCAACTCTATTATTAACCTGTGCCTTGTGCTCTTCTTTGGTTTCTCTTTTGTAACAGGCAAACAGAAAAGCATGAATGGTCTCCCAGGCTGCCTGGTTTCCTGATGGCTCTGTGTTCCAAGTAGGGGAGAAAATCCTTGACTATTTTGTCTTTCAGGTGAGAAGAAATAGTTGTGGTAGTCTGTCTTCCCTCTGTCCCCCAATGTGGAAAAAGTGGAACATTTCTTTGCAATATTTTGAATGTCCTGAAATGTTGCAGAAAAATTATCATGTGGAAAAAAACATGCAGGTTTTTGTGCCTCTTCCCCATTTTTGCATAGAAAACAGTTTTCCTGCGTGGGAAAGTATTTTCAATGGAAGAAAAACATTATTGCCATCTTGTTCAGTATTTATAATGTCATTCAAAAGCCAGACTTACAATATCACATTTGTAGACATGGTACCATTACAACAATGCTATATGCCCTTAAAAATAACCCGTCCAGCCCCTTTTTACCAGCAAGGCATAGTGTCGAAAGCAGGAGCAGGGACTTCTGTGGGGTCCTGCTTCAACTGCTTTTTAAACCACACTTCGTTGGAGGGAAGGAGCTGAACAGAACCTGCTCTCAGAACTCCTTTAGCTGGTCTGACTGCCTGGCTTCTAAGATGGGTTTGGGGTGGGGAAGTCAAATTGAGAGGTGTTGTTTGTAAAATCAAAAGAGACCACAAGGACCATCTAATTCAAACCCCTGCCATGCAGGGACACACACTCAAAGCACTCCAACAGATGGTCATCCAGCCTCTGCTTAAATCCTTCCAGAGAAGGAGACTTCTCGTGCTCCAAGGCAGCATGTTCACGGCCAAACGACTCTTGCCATCAGGAAGTTCTTCCTAATGTTTAGGTGAAATCTCTTTTCCTGCAATTTGACTCCATTGCTCTATCTCTTAGTCCCAAGAGCTGTAGAAAACAAACTGACATCTTTTCAGATATTTAAATATGGTGCTCTTGTCTCCTTTCAGCCCTTTTTCTCTCCAAGTTAAACATCCCCAGCTTCCTCATCTGTTTCTCTTAGAGCTTGGCTTCCAAAACGTTTATCATTTTGCTCACCCTTTTCTGGACATGTTGTAGCTTGTCAAAATTCTTCTTGAATTATGGTGACCAGTTATGTAGGGCCATATAAGATCTTAGCCAATGTACTTTTCTCCACACAATAATTCAGCATGTTGAATACTGGGAGAAAATTGTTCAGAATTCATGCCTGTCTTTTATTCTTCTCAATACAGTTTCCCAACTGTTGAGAAACCTGTTTTTGACATATGAATGGTTACAAATATTCTCTCCATCCATTGTTTTGAAGGAACGCCACACTGTATTTACATTTCAAAGGACTCATGCCTATGTACATACTGAAATGGGGATCTGCTGTTTTAGATTCTAGGGGCAGTTGCAAGAGTAATGGATGAGAGACTTTCATCCTGATAAGGGCTACAAATTCTGCACAAATCATTTGCATATCTTTGTGGTGATGAAAAGAGAGAGAGAGAAGTCCCCACCTTGTTCCTGTACAATTACCTGACAAACTTTTTCATTGAGACAAAAGTACAATGTATGACGTATGAGCAGCATGATCAGCCTGTAGGAAAAGCAAGCCCAAAAGGCATCATTTGCTGTAGGTTGAATCCAAACCAGAAATGCCACAAGAGTCCAAAAATAGCCCATGTTGTCTGCCTCATCAACATGACTGAAGCAGCAAGACAGGAGACGACATACATAACAAGAAGCTTGTTTATCTGGTCAGGACCGGAAGGGAAGGCACATGGCCAAGAGAGGGAGCGGTGGCAGGAAAGGACTCTGCTGGCAAAAGGTCCCCATAAGTCCAGCCCTCTGTTGCTAACAATAGCCACTCAGAGATGCCTCTAAGGAAGAAGGGGGTGGAAGCTGCCCTCCCCTGTTTTGGGGTGGGGTTTTGTGTTTTGTTTTGGTCTGCACTGCCGTCAATGTTTAGAGTTCTGATACTTTCAGATATGGAGGAAAGCCACAAACATACATCCCAGCACTTTATGCATGGTGATAATTCATCCCTCGTGTAAACCACTGGGAGGCATAGAGATATCTACTCAAGCACATTTTGTAAAATAATAATAATAATAATGGAAAGGATTCAAGTTGTTATCCTTTCCAACCAAACCCTGGCTGAGACACCCAAACTGAATCATATGATGGGATTTCTTTGATGAGTTAGCTATTATTTATTCCAACGAGGGAAAAACAGACCATTGTTATTTATTTCATGGGATATGGACTAGCACTTTGTGTCATGTTAATGTACAATATGAAGCAATATAGGATGAGCCACCTCTTTTCCATTTGTTCATGCTTGAACCAGCTACTTCTTCAGCACCATTTTTAGCAGATATCCTCTGAACTTGGCTCTGGCTCAGGTCAGAACAATACATTCAATGTGATGGCATTGGGACATTGCAAAATTCTAATGTGGCTCATCAGATTTGACAGGGGAACAAACAAATCACTATGGAGTGAGGGCAATGCTTCCTGAATGGACAGTAACACGTTTTGAATGCTGCCACATTGTTAATCTGGTCCTGATGATGTCCCAAAGCTAAATTAGAGTGAGGATTATCCTCTCTCTGAACAAGCAAACTCTTCCATGCATGTTTAAATTCCTCTTTCAAAGGAAAAGGGTGCTTTCCCCAACTTTTGAAAAAAAGTTCTTCCCTCAGTTTGCAAAACATTCTTCCCTTGATTTTAGATCATGCTTAACAAATGTGGCCTTTTTCTAGATGAGTATGGAGTTTTTCCCTCAGCATTTATGATACTTTAAGGTGAAGCAAATGCTAGAGCATCATTTATAATCATACTGAAGTGTTTTTTTTTAAAGTAGCAACCACAGGTCAAGATCCAACAGAAGCATTGGTAATGCCAGTTCTACTGCACTGAGTTTCATGATCCTCAACTGCATAATGCAGCATTATGATGTCTAGGTGTACCTCCACAATCATTTAGTGGCTGAAGGGAAAGGGTAGTGCCCAGATACCACTCAGCTGCATTTGAGGAGCTTGGGAAGAGGAGAGCCACTGCTCCCTTGAACTTCCAATATGTATTATGTTGGATGCATTATGTTGGAGAACCTGGAAGATGACAACTGTCCCCTTTTCAATTCTGCCCTGCTGTCTTGGCTTCTCATTAGCTATGGAACTACACCCTGATACCTTCTAGCAGCATTGCATTGGGAGGAAAAGCATTGCCTAAGGAGGCAGTAGATCCCTCCCTGTGCAACTTCTATTCAGGTACAGTAGAGTCTCATTTAGTCAACCTTCACTCACCAAACGTTCTGTATTATGCATGCAGTCTGCCTCCCATCCAGATCCACAACTGTTTCAATACATTGAGATATTTTGTTGCTAAATTCGTAAATACAGTAATTACTACATAACGTTGCATAACTGCTTTTTCTATCAATTTGTTGTAAAGCATTATGTTTTGGTGCTTAATTTGTAAAATCATAAAGTAATTTGACGTTTAATAGGCTTTTCCTTAATCCCTCTTTATTATCCAAATATTTTTGCTTATCTGACATTCTGCCAGCCCGTTTATGTTGGATAAGTGAGACTCCACTGTATGTATACTTATGTAACTGAAGATATATTGGCATATGTCACCAAAAGGATGCTAGCCAGCTCACTGAGCTTAGCTGCAGGTTCTAGCTGTGTGAGCAGAAGCTATTCTTAACAAAAAGTTCTAGCTTGTCGATGTAATATAAAATCAAACAAAATCTAAAATGGATATTTGTTTTTGCTGGCTATGAAATTCCTTTCTATGAGAAGTACACTCCCCACTTGCTTGCTTTTTGTGAGAGACGGGTGCCCCATGCTTTTAATGTGGTGTCCTATGCTCTAATCTTTTAATATGTTTTTAAATTGTTTTATTTCATGCTTTTAGTAGATTTGTTTCAGATTGTTATTAGCCACATTGGATCCTATACTAGAAGAAAAGTGAGATCTAAATTTTAAATTATGTGTGCATTTATTTATCACAGAATCATAGATTTGGAAGAGACCTCATGGGCCATCCAGTCCAACCCCTCCCTGCCAAGAAACAGGAAAATTTCATTCAAAGCACCCCAACAGATGGCCATCCAGCCTCTGCTTGAAAGCCTCCAAAGAAGGATCCTCTACCACACTCCGGGGCAGAGAGTTCCACTGCTGAACAGCTCTCACAGTCAGGAAGTTCTTCCTAATGTTCAGATGGAATCTCCTTTCTTGTAGTTTGAAACAATTGCTCCACATCCTAGTCTTCAGGGCCGCAGAAAACAAGCTTGCTCCCTACTCCCTATGACTTCCACTCACATATTTATACATGGCTACCATGTCTCCTCTCAGCCTTCTCTTCTTCAGGTAAACATGCCCAACTCTTTAAGCCACTTCTCATAGGGCTTGTTCTTCAGACCCTTGATCATTTTAGTCGCCCTCCTCTGGACACATTCCAGCTTGTCAACATCTCTCTTCAATTGTGGTGCCCAGAATTGGACACAGTATTCCAGATGTGCTCTAACCAAGGCAGAATAGAGGGGTAGCATGACTTCCCTGGATCTAGACACTATACTCCTATTGATGCAGGCTAAAATCCCATTGGCTTTTTTTTTTTTTTGCTGCCACATCACATTGTTGACTCATGTGTAACTTGTTATCCATGAGGACTCCAAGATCCTTTTCAAAACCAGAGCATGCCCCAAATCTCAGAATGACAGTTTTTTTCTTGACACTATCTTATTTATTTTATTTACGACATTTATATGACATTTATATTTATATCTTAGAGAAATCATGTTAAAAATAAAAGTACTATATACTGAGGAGTATTCACTGTGAAGTAACCCTGATTGGGTGGGGTAGGGGTACAACAGCAGGAGGAGCTGGTTCTGCAGGATTTCCTCATCCATTTAGTTTTTCACATCCTGGAAGCTGAGAAGGTGAGACCAGCCGTGTTTCTTCTCGTAAACTCCATTCTTGGCAATTGACTTTGGAACAGCAAATACTGATAATCTGCAAATCCTTATGCTCTCCAGTCTGACTACAGTTAGTCCAGAAGACAGGTCTGTCATTGCCCCAAACCATCAATGGACACAACTAAGAAAGTTCCTTTATACTGAGATACCTTCTGTTACTCTGACTCATTAATGTATGTAGCGTTCATACATTCATGAACCATGGAATATTACTGCTCTCGTCGTTTATCTTCAGTGTGTGCTTTTTACTTTTAGAAAAAAAAGAAGATTCTGTATCTGTCCAAAAACCTAGTCAAAGAGGCATGCTACCAAAAAAATTTCTATGATGAGGAATTAATGTAGTCAAAACCACTTTTTCACACTCTCTCCTTTAAGGACTTTCTTCTTTAAGCAATGCTTGCAGGTACTGTTAACTGTCCAAGAATTGGGACAGTTTTAGCAGTAGTATAATTGTTTTAAAACTCTGTCCTGAATGCTGTTACAGTGGAATTGGTGCAAAATTATCTGGGCCACATTCAGTTGTGGGCTTAATTTAAGCATTGGATTATGCTTCATGAGCAAAAGTGAAAACGTGCATTTACTCCTAAGTCTAGCAGGTTGTTTAGCTGATCTCAATTAATCTATTGTCTCACTTTTTCAGCTGTTTTAAAAATATCCCAGTTTCTCTCTCCTTCTCCCACTTTTCCCCTCTTGTCTTCAGTTTACTTCAGTTGCTGTAAGTCAAGTTCAGGTGCAAAAGTAGTTTGCGGGAATGGAAAGGAGGAGGCAGAATACTGCCCTTCTCAGGAGCTAAGGCTAAAGCAAACTGCTGCAGCATTTCCACAGTTTGTATGCTCTTCACTGCTTATAAATGTTTCCATTTTGAACATACTATGATGTTGATTTCCTCTGTGAAATGTTGGTGGATATGTTGTAGTACAAGTGAAGAGTTCCAGTGCTCTGGATTGGTGTCAGATTTTGTTTCACAGTTGTATAAAATCCACATTATCTGCTTTGAACTGGATAATATGGCAGTGTAGACTAAGATAATCCAGTTCAAATCAGATAATGTGGATTTTCTGCTTTGATAACCTGGATTACCTGGTAATGTAGAAGGGGCCTCAGATGAATGGTTCCAGACCTTGTTTGCTTGGCTGTCATGCCTTTTGACATAGAAACCCTCCTACTCATAATTCTGGAGTAGGCAATTACGGTGTTGAGGTTCTCAAGGACAAGAGAAAGGCACTTGTATGCTCCAAGGCAGATTCTTATTAGTTTACCTGTTAAAGGGCTCAGCATCTGAATGGAAAACCATTTCTAGGGCTATGGTCTGAGGAGTGATGGTGGATTTATTGTCACTCTCTCTCTTGATGTCCTTTATTTCAAGTTAGAGAGCAGCTTCTCCATCTTGTAAAAGCTAAGATGATTTAGTTCCAAGGAGTGCATATATACATGATTTAAAATGCAAGTCTTGCATATACCAAAACTCTATACAGGTTCATGCAACATGCTCCAAAGCCTTTTGGAGATAGTAATATGTCAGCATCTTGTGATATAAATAACCTCATTCTGGTGAAGTTCCCTGGTGAAGGAAGGACCCAACATCTCAAAGATCTCAACATCTAATACTACCATCCCATCAATCTTTTATCTCTGATTTTAGTGCATCATTGGGTGACTTCCATAGTTTGGGGCTTTGGGAGTCATGTATGGCTCACAGGCTGCACTTTGCTCAGGTCTAACTTAGTATGGGCTGGTAGGTAGGATAGATAAATGGATTGGGTTCTGAGATGCCAGTTGTCAAACTTGGTCCCATTCACACAACACACTTTGGCACCAGTTCAACTTCAGCAGATGTTGCCATTAGTCTGCGTCTGGCAATTTGAACATAGCCAGCTGGATCCCCATTCCCCTCCACTGGCAATTGAAAGACCACAGGAAGTGACTATTGCAGTGATATTGTGAATCCAGATGTGGCTGTTTTCACTGTGGAAGGAGGGCAGAAATGCCAACCTCTGCAACAACCAAAATATACATATGCACATTTAAAGGGGAATTACGCTTGCATATGTCACTAACAGAATGTCATTTTGGAAGCTGGGCAATGATCAGTCCAATTTTAGCCTGATTTGCTCAAGAATTGAGTATTCAGCTGGACAGGTGAGAAGCTGCTAACACACACCACTGGTGAAAATCAGGCCCATAATCCAGAATTTGAGGCCCCTTCCACACAACTGAATAAACACATCCACACATTTTCTGCTTTGAACTGGAATATATGGTACTGTGGGTTCAGATAACCCAGTTCAAAGCAGATATTGTGGGATTCTCTGCCTTGATATTCTGGGTTACATGGCTGTGTGAAAGGACCCTGAGCCATACTCCAGAATCAAAATCACCCACTCAAGTGTCTAGTCCTAGTGGCTGCAGATACCAATGTGGACACTTGGTGCCTTATGTAGAGTAGACAAATATTAGTGAAATGTGGAATACGAGTTAACAATCTGTCAACAACTGTAGATACAACTGTAGATAAAACATAAAGCAAGTGTGTATGTGTGTGTGTCTCTCTCCGGGGCTGAAAATGGATGGAAAAACGTTTGGCAGTTTTCATCTTACAGTTTGTCTTTATTTATTTTATTTTGCCTCTGCACCAAACAGCTTGCTATTACTTATGCTTAATCATGCTGATGAGAGATCGTATCAAGTGTGCTGGGAGGATGGCAGGCAAGCTGTTCCCAGGCTGGGTGTTGCAATCAACACAGAATCCTGGCTCCAGCCCTCCTCCCCTTAAGGCACTTAGTGCATGCAGCCATTGCAGCAGCCACTCACAAGAGCCCGTTTACGATGGCGGAGAAGCCCCCCACCGCTGTCTCTCGGCTACAATGAATCTTAGCTGGGTTACTGATCCCATCCCAGTATATTCACCTTGCAAAGGAAGTGTTCAGGTAGCTTTACAAAAGAGTAATTTAACTGGACTACTACTCCTACTATTACTACTACTACAGCTTTTATTGGCATACACTAGCAAAATCACAGTACAGACATGTATAGCAAAAAGAAGTCACAGAATAATTAAAAATTACTAATCTCAAGAACAGAATTTAAACAGTCCTGAAAAATAATGCATCAGAGTTGTCCAGGAGGTCTGGAATTTTCTAACACTCTTGCCATTGAGAACACTGCACAAATAGAATTCCTGTAATTTCATCATATTTGGGGAATACAAAGAAAGAATGGTCAAGTTTTTTTGACAGAAACCAAGTCACAAGAACAGAACTACAAAAGAGTAAAGAATGTGTAGCTCTCCAATGTTGTTGCACTGGAGTTCCCATCATTCTATATGTCTGGATGGCTGGGATTGATGGGACTTGCAGCCCAGAACCTACAAGTTATAGAATCATAGCGTCAGAAGAGATCTTGTGGCCCATCCAGTCCAACCCCCTGCCAAGAAGCAGGAAAATTGCATTCAAGCACCCCCGACAGATGGCCATCTAGCCTGTTTAAATGTCTACAAAGAAGGAGCCTCCACCACCCTCTGGGGCAGAGAGTTCCACTGCTGAACAGCTCTCACAGTCAGGAAGTTCTTCCTAATGTTCACATGGAATCTCCTTTCTTGTAGTTTGAAGCCATTGTTCCACGTCTTAGTCTCCAGGGCAACAGAAAACAAACTTGCTTCCTCCTCCCTCCTCCCTATGATTTCCTCTCACATATTTATACATGGCTATCATGTCTCCTCTCAGCCTTCTCTTCTTCAGGCTAAACATGTCCAGATCTTTAAGCTGCTCCTCATAGGGCTTGTTCTCCAGACCCTTGATCATTTTAATCACCCTCCTATATACATTCAGGAAGAATCAATGTGCAGTTACTGAATCTACACAGAAAAATGGATTTTGCTCAGTTTCCCATTCTCTACCATCATAAAGTTCCCAGTAACCTATCCTTGGATAAGAATATGGACCTTTTCACATCATTCAGTTATAACTCTATAACTCCACTTTAAGTAGCTTTAAAGAGAGGCATTTAGACTTCTCTAATCCCTTCCCTCCAAAACTACAAACTCCACAATATCATAGGATCCAGCCATGGCAGTTCAAGTGAAATCATAGCACTGTCCCTGTGATCTATAAATGGGCCCTTAATCTCTGCACCATTTTGCAGTTTGGCCATGCAGATAATCTTGAATGCACAATGACATAAGTAAGTACATGGCCCTTTCCCCCTTTGTTAATACTCATATCAGCAATCAGAGATAAATTCTCACACTGAGATTCAAACACTATAACACATCTGGCAGGGCTTCCAATAAAATAATGTTAAGGTGTAGAATGGGCTCCTTTGGTGCATTTGGTTCCACCAAACAATAAAGGGTCTGGGAGAAAGGCAGGTGGGAACAACTCATTCCCAGAATGGCATCAACCGGAGTCTATGTGCAAATTGTTCTGAAATCCTGTCTATTGAGGCAAGTGTCAAGAACTTGATACGGCTGTAAAACCTGAATTTGAGTCAAGACAGGGCAGGGCAGACTGAAGCAGAGCAGCAGATAACACCCAGTTACTTCAAGGGACCATGACACCCAAAGGTAGCCAAGTTATTTTGGGAAATAATGCAGGAGGTGCTACAAGTATATCTCTAGAGCCCTGGCAGTGAAATGCTGACCTTTCATGTAATCCCAAACAAGCTAAAGGTGGTGTCTGCTTTACTCTGACTATTGATAAGATTGGTCTGCAGCCAGGGATTCAGTTTGCATTGTACTATTTAGTTTGTATTGTACTAGATCCCTGTATTAAGAAGTGTCCAAAGGAGGAAGCTACAAGATGACCAGACCATCTGAAGAAGCCTCTTTGACATAAACAGCAGAGAACTACCCATTGTAGAAGCACTGTGGTAATTTGGGCTATTTGTTTTGTTTTGCTTTTTTGCTTGAGTTAGATGGTCTCTAACTTTTTAGTCTGGCAACTTTCTCATAAATAATACCCCAAACTGTCCAGAGGCAGTAGTGACTAGGTTGGTGGGGATAGCAGAGAGATAAATTTTTGGAAGCCACTCTGAGACCCCTCTGAGGTTGAGATACAGCGGGCTAAAAAATACAGTAAATAAATAATAAATGGCACATGCAAACTCAGTTAAAAACTAGTAAAGCAAGAGTGGCTGGACACATGCATAACAGTTAAGCCAAGATGTGACTGAATTTTGGTGTCTTTTTGTGACACAACCTGTCCCATAAGTAGATAATTCTTTTTTAATCACACATAAATTATACTTTAAACCAATGGCTTGTTGATGGCTTATAAACTCTGGCTAATTTAAAATGTATCTTGTTATGACCTCTGAATCCAGAAGCAGGCATTATTTTTTCCCTCTACCTCCTTTCGGCAATGTTTATATAAGTAAGTAAATGTACCCCTGGTTCTTCAGTGGGTTAAACCGCTGAGCTGAACTTGCTGACTGAAGGGCCTGCGGTTCGAATTCAGGGAGCAGAGTGAGCTCCCACTGTTAGCTCCAGCTCCTACCAACCTAGTATTTTGAAAATATGCAAATGTGAGTAGATCAATAGGTACTACTCTGGCAGAAAGGTAATGGCATTCCATGCAGTCATGCCAGACATATGACCTTGGAGGTGTCTACAGACAACGCCAGCCCTTTAGCTTAGAAATGGAGATGAGAACCATTCCCTAGAGTCAGACATAACTAGACTTAATTTCAGGGGGAAATCTTTACCTCTACTTTACTGGAGAAGAACAGAGGGCAAAAGTGACATTGTAGAACCAGCTGAATAACATATTAGGAATTAAACAAATGTGGAGAAAATTTCAAGCCTTTGCCCTGTGCTCTTGCCTGGTGAAACATATTGAGGAGTTTGGTTCTGCAGAATTGTCTGCATTGACATAAATTAAACCAACCTTTCCTTTCCCTGCCTCAGGTCAGTGGTCTGGCCTGATGCTGGCTGAACTGAAGGCAATTAATCACAATATATTTCCTAGAGGTAAAATCCCTTCAGCTCCCCTTCAACCTCTGGCAGTCAATTGCTTGTGGTAATTATTAGCAATGGATGATCTGTCACAAATCATTTTGATGCCGCACTATTTGTGGCAGAGGTATGGGGGACATCTAGTTAATACGCGATCCAGACACTGTCCTTGTTATCCCTGGCTCTTTTTAAATTTATGATTCACTCTGTGCATGAATGTTTGAGTTGGTGGGGTTGGGCACATACATCTGTACACTCTCAAGGGGAGTCAGACTTTATCGGCATGAAAATGGACCCTTTCATATTCACCAGGGTTGACTTATGAAGTCACACCGTCTAGTGGATTTATTGCATCCCTTACTGCCCTGTCTGCCCAGCTTTAGGTAATGCTTTATAAAAATAGTGAAACACATTTTTGCCATGCATGCAACATCTGCTTAGATCAGTCATAACTTGAGTATGTAATGGCTGAGAAAATGCTATATTCAAGCAGACCAATTTATCTTTGATGTTCCAAGGTAAGTCTTTATTGCAGATATGGGCAAACCCAGGTTTGGAGAATGGATGCAGCCCTTTGGGCTCCTTTCTCAGCCCCTCCTCTCTCTCACCATCCTATCCTTCCTTCTTTCTTTCCTTCCTTCCTCCTTCCCTCCCTCCCTTTTTCTCCTTCCCTTCCTCCTTTTTGTCCTTCCTTCCCTCTCTCTTTCTCCTTCCCTCCATTTTGTCTTTCCTTCTTTCTCTCCTTCTTCCTTCCCCTCTTTCTCCTCCCTCCATTCCCTTCCACCATTTTGTCCTTCCCACTTTCCTCCCTCTCTCTTTTTCTTTTCTTCTCTTTCCTTTATCATTCCTCCTTCCATCCTTCTCTTCCTCCCTTCCTTCTCTTTTTCTTTCCTTCCATCCTTTCACAGTTTCATCCTTCCATCCTCCCCTTTTGTCTTTCCTTCCTTCCCTTTTTCCTCTCTCCCTTTTTCTCCTTCCATCCTTCCCTTCCTTTTGTCCTTTCTTCCTTCTCTCTCTCCTTCCTTCCTCCTTCCCTTCCTTCCTTCCATCACCAGGCAGCCAGTCCTCTTAGCAGAGAGATCTAGCATGCGGCCCCCAAGTTAGAAAGTTTGCCCATGCCTGCTTTATTGTGTAATCGTCCCACCACATTAATATAATTCTACAGATGCTGTAGATGCTATTCTGTGTCTTTTGTAACCCTTCTGTGTTTTTCTGTTACTTCTTCCATCTCTTTTCCTACCAAAGTTCCACTAAAGACAGGAAGTCAGATATGAAAGAAGTCATACCACAATTATTGATAGGTAGCCTTGAGGATCATGCATCAGAAAGCACCCTTTATTAAAATCCATGATCAGATAATGTTGGTATCATTGGAGTTGTGTGCTTTCATTTCCAATTTATTGTTATCTGAAGGAGAACCTATGTCAGGGGCTTCTCAGCAACTCCCCCCCCCCCCCATGGAGTTAGTTATTGTCAACTTCTGAGGCTGAAAGGGTGTGACTCCCCCAAGGTCATTCAGTGTGTGTTTTGTGGCCCATGGGGATTTGACCCTGGCCTTGTGGAGTCCTCTTTGAATCACTATTTTGATGTCATTATTATGTGCCAAATTGTTTAAATTCTTTTAAAAGCATTCATAACAATATTGTATCCAACACTTTGTAGTTAAATGAAGTGGAGAGTAAGTGGTTTACTGAAGGCAAATCAAATAAGATCATGTTTGGAATGAGATTATTCCCATGTGTTCTGTGTCCAGGCCCATCCCTTCATCCATTACACTGGAGTTTACCAGAGTAAGTAGCAATCTCGGTGCCTAATATATTATATGCCCCTAGAAACTGGTGTCAGAGCTTATAAAAAATAGTTATGGACCTTTAATGAATGCAACATTTGACTGTAGATTTTCCTCATTGTCAAAATTGCAGAGGCCTGCAATGGTTAAGAACCAACAGTGTCAAGGGAGAAAACTATGCCTCAGACATACAGTAGAACCAGGGAGCTCAAGCTGAAGATGCTGAGATCCCAAGGCAGAGACTTTGAACTTGGATCAAAAGCTGTGACACCTTGGGTCACTCCCAAGAATAGGCAAAGCCATGCCCCTCAAACATCATAATAGTCCATGGAGCCAGTACATCAAAATGTGTAGCAGCGTAAACTCTTGGGGAACACAGGAGCACTAGGCCCCTGCCCAAAGTGGCTGTTTTTTAAAGACTTCTACTCTGCAAAGCAGGGCCAATTCTGAGAAGGCCTTCATTCTGGTTTCAGAATTTAGTGGAGAAAGCTGTTCTCTAGGAATTGTCCTTGGTGCTGACAGGGGTCATTGTTATCTCCGATGTCAATGGGGATGGCAAAGACACGGAGGATTTTAATCAGAACTTTAAAGGAGTTATCAAAGGTGCTGATCCTGTCTTGAGCATAGGGCCCAGAACTTTGGGTAGCTTCTTTAAAGTTTGGGTAAAATATGGGATAGATTTACCACTCTGCTGATATCAGAGCCATCACTATGCTGTGTTATCAAGTCTGCCTTTTTGTATGGAACCCTGTCTGGTTCTCCTTGGGTCCAGAACAGAACAACTGGCAATAGCTGTGCAAACAAAAAGCAAGCAAAACCCTTGGGGGCTTCACCTTACTAAAGCATCATCTATTTATCCTCAATTTATTGTGTTTTGTTTTTGATTTGGAGCCTTTTGTTTGGTATTATGTATATTGTTTGTGTGTTGTGAGCTGCCCCAAGTCACTTTGGGGAGAGGGGGTGGGATATAAATAAAGTTTATTAGTATTGTGATTATTATTCCTCTTACTCCCCACAATATTCAATAACTGAGGGGGAGGAGCAGGAAAGAGGAGGGAAAGCCCCTGCCTGTACTTTGGATGGGTGGGCGGGATGAGGAGAGTGCAGAGCCCCTCAGTATGCTTCACGGAGCCCCACTTTAGAAACTGCTGCTCTAGATAAAGGAATAGAGGTGATTCCTCAGAAAAAGAAGCCTGAAAAACATTGCTCATAAGGCATGTACTTGCTCCTCCACTTCTGTCTCAGCCTTTTGGGCATTGCCTTCCATCTGAGATTACTAGATTTGTTTGTAGGGTTTCTTTGTGGAGAGAGCTCTCAACCTGAGACTTCAGTATGAACCGAACTGCAACTTTCATCCTGTCATCACAGCCAAAACTAGCTTGCCAGGAATGTGGTAGGAAAATGTTTTGGACCATCAAACCTGCACTGCCTGAAAGACAGTTTTTGTGCTTGGCAACTTGAGAAGGATGCAAAGTTTCTTTCACCATTATGTAGGTACTTGTAGGTGCCCTCGGTGGCGCAGTGGGTTAAACTGCTGAGCTGCTGAACTTGTTGACTGAAAGGTTGCCAGTTCAAATCTGGAGAGCAGGGTGAGTGCCCGCTGTTAGCCCCAGCTCCTGCCAACCTAGCAGTTCAAAAACATGCAAATGTGAGTAGATCAATAGATACAGCTCTGGCGTGAAGGTAACAGTGTTCCATGGAATCATGCCAGCCACATGACCTTCGAGGCATCTACGGACAACGCTGGCTCTTTGGTTTAGAAATGAAGGTGAGCACCAACCCCCAGAGTCGGACACAACTGAACTTAATGTCAGGGGAAAACCTTTACCTTTACAGGTACTTAATGGCATTCAACTAACAGGCACTAAAAAAAATGACAGGAGTAGCAGAATCCCAATTACCAGAGAGGAGAAATATGTAATGCATTAGCAGTTGTTTAAGAACAATGCTTCCTGCCATCTAAAATGGAGCCTTTTCAAAGCTTGGATTCTCCTTAACTTTCACTGTGCTTGACCACCCACACATTGCTAGTAAGCTGCATTGGAACTATTCCATTTGTCTTTTTCTTCTAAGCAAAATTGCTAGCAGATTCTGGGAGATGAACTGGAAAATATCAGTTCTGTCACATGGAGACAGGGAAACTGAGAGGGAAACAGCTTGCCCAGTCCTCTCCTTGGAGGCAAAAGTAGGCTTCCAGAAGTTTAACTAATTGCCACACGAGCTTTCAGGACAGGGCTTATACACAGAGTTCAGGTTCAAACTGCACATATGTGGCTAACATCTTCATGGGCAGATGGTGGGTGGGCATTATACTTTGTCTTTCTACAAGAAACTTCTCTTGCCCTTGTATGATATGACAGTGTTTTCTCCTCTAGCACCATGCATTTTCCTCTCAAGGCAATAGCCTCCTACAAAAAGCCAGTCATTCCAACGTTCAAAACAAATTGTATACACAATCAAACAAGTTGCAGCAAAAACAAAACAAGAATGAAAGAGAACAGGCAGGCAAAGGAACAACAATTTTCCCAGATGACAGAAATATAGTTAATAATCAAGGCATTCCCTGGAATATACAAAAATATGCAATCAACTGATTAATCAAAGTTCACAACACACAATAGCATTGCAAACTGTTGGGCCATAATAGAGAGAGGGCCATCTATTTAATTGTTCCAATCCTGAGAAAAGTGGCTGGAATGATTCTTCAGGAATAGCGAGGTATTAGCTCAGTTACTTCATACCACCCCATTTGTTCTTGCAGCTTTCAGTGTTGGATTGATTGACTGATTGATCACTGGCTAGTCCATCTGCCAGAATTTACAAGATAATGCACTACACAAATAAAAGTTATTGTTTTTTGTCTTTTTTAAAGAAAAGATTAACACCTTAGAAGCAAAGCTTCCATTCTATATTGCAGTTATGGATTCATAACCTAAAGTTATGGATCATTGAACTCCTCTGTTTTTACTGACACTACAGATTCGTAATTATGATGTGATTGAAAATGCCTTCCCAAATGTACTTTACCAGACAGCAACTGTAATGAGAGATGGAGGCCCACTCATTTGGGGTACAGGAGGAGGATGACTCCATTTCCCTCTACCAGTAAGTGAGGCCATGACAATCAAAAGCAGGACTCCTGTCACGATTTCTTGTCACTGCCTCACTCACTGGCAGAATGGAGTGTTAGAAACACCCTTCTCCAGCACTATCTGAACATATGGCCATGTTCTAGAGGCATTCTCTCCTGACGTTTCACCTGCATCTATGACAAGCATCCTCAGAGGTAGTGAGGTCAGATCTTACTACCTCTGAGGATGCTTGCCATAGATGCAGGCGAAATGTCAGAAGAGAATGCCTCTAGAACATGGCCATATAGCCCGAAAAAACCTACAACAACCCAGTGATTCTGGCCATGAAAGCCTTCGACAATACTATCTGAACAGACTTATATTTCTCAGTGCTGCAGTTGCCTGGTAAAATAGGTTTAGTGGGCTCAGACAAAGAGATATTGTATTGTTGAAGGCTTTCATGGCTGGAATCACTGGGTTGTTATATGGCCATGTTATAGAAGCATTGTCTCCTGACATTTCGTCTGCATCTATGGTAAGCATCCTCAGAGGTTTGAGATGCCTGGCTCGAGAGAAATACGTGTGAAAAAGATCTTGGAGTCCTCGTGGACAACAAGTTAAACAGGAGCCAACAATGTGATGTGGCGGCAAAAAAAGCCCATGGGATTTTGGCCTGCATCAATAGGAGCATAGTGTCTAGATCTAGGGAAGTAATGCTACCCCTCTATTCTGCTTTGGTTAGACCATACCTGGAATATTGTGTCCAATTCTGGGTACCACAATTCAAGAGAGATATTGACAAGCTGGAATGTGTCCAGAGGAGGGCGACTAAAATGATCAAGGGTCTGGAGAACAAGCCATATGAGTAGCGACTTAAGGAGCTGGGCATGTTTAGCCTGAAGAAGAGAAGGATGAGAGGAGATATGATAGCCATGTATAAATATGTGAGAGGAAGCCACAGGGAGGAGGAAGCAAGGTTGTTTACTGCTTCCATGGAGATTAGGACAAGGAACAATGGCTTCAAACTACAAGAAAGAAGATTCCATCTGAACATGAGGAAGAACTTCCTGACTGTGAGAGCCGTTCAGCAGTGGAACTCTCTGCCCCAGAGTGTGGTGGAGGCTCCTTCTTTGGAAGCTTTTAAACAGAGGCTGGATGGCCATCTGTCAGGGGTGATTTGAATGCAATATTTCTGCTTCTTGGCAGGGGGTTGGACTGGATGGACCATGAGGTCTCTTCCAACTCTTTGATTCTTTTGTTCTATGATTTAGAAAGAGATATTATTTAGTCACACATACATAACTAGGTAGGCAATGTGGAATATGGGTTTATTTTTAAAGGCACGTTGATTTCCTTTGCAAACGGTTTCCACGGTTGGGATGCTGCTACAGAGGAAGGCCTTTCTTGTATACTCATCAACCAGCCCTCTTGGAATGACGGCTTCCCTTATGCATCTAAAATATCAGGTACACTCATATGGAAGGTGATAGTCTTTTAGAGATTCTGACTCAAAGCTATTTACGACTGCCCATGAACAAATGAATTTTGCTCAGAAACAAATTAGAAGACAACACAGTTGGTATGAGACCATTCAGGTCCCCTGTGGCGTAGATTAAATCCACACTCTTGTAGTAACAATCATTGCCATTCTTACACCTTAATTTAGCGATTCTAAAATTGCCATCAAAAAGGGGCTAGGTCTGTAAGTTAACTCAGTTCTATAGAGATTCTTACTCTCCACACTTTCTCCAAGCACATTTGGTTATAGCAATAGTGAAAAAGCACTGTGTAAGGAAGTAAGAACCATAATGGAGAAAGACATGTGTAAAAATTAAGTTGCAAGCTTTAATTAAACTTCAGGTCAACACAGGCATTGCAGCATGCCGCATTATCACAGGATGTCTACGCCTCACACCACTGGAGAAATTATACTGTTTAGCTGGTATTGCACCACCTGACATCTGCCGGGAAGTAGTATCCAATAATGAAAGGACCAAGGCAGTGACATCTTTGACCCATCCTCTGTTCAGATATCAGCCAGAACGCCAACACCTTAAATCAATAAATAATTTCCTAAGATGTACAGATACATATGCAGGAACACCTCAGTAAGCAAGAGCACAAAAGTGGCAGGCTAAAATCCAGAACCTCAATCCATGAGAGACTCCCCCTGGGCACACAGAAGACTGGGTGACTTGAAAGGCACTGAACAGACTGTGCTCTGTCATCATGAGATGCAGAGCCAACCTTAAGAAATGGGGCCACTAAGTGGAGTCCATGACATGCAAGTGTGGAGAAGGGCAAACCACAGACCACATATTACAATGTAGTCTGAGCCCTGACACATGCACAATGGAGGACCTTTTGACAGCAACACCAAGAGGCCAGCTATTTGTCAAAGGACATTTAGTATAATGCCAAGTTTTTAAACTCTGTTGTTTTTTTAAAAATGAATTACAACTGTATCACCAGTTTGCTTCTGATTTGAGAAATAAATACTAATACAGGCATTTTGCAGGGGCGGGGAGCTCCCCCACTAAACCACTGTGGGCTGCAGCATTCCGCTATAACCCTACAGCTAACTGTGCTGCTACGCTGTCAAATTGGCAACCAACCAGGCAACAAAACCCATTCACAATTGTCCTTTAAGGAAGATGCAGAGGTAAAGTCAAGGCATGTGCTCCCCTTGTTTTATAGTGGAATTGCAGCTTTCCCCTCTTCTTCATTTCACTACTCTCTTCTTACTGTTAGGCAGTGATAGGTAGTTGTGGGGGCCAAAACAGTAGTAGGTTGGAACATATTGGGTATATGGATTACATTTTGTCCTAGCTTGCCCAATGTGAAGCACTTTCTCACATATTGGCGATTTAATTGTGAAGCAGCTCTGTTTGATCTGCATTGAAGTGAGCATTATATAGTCCTTCCATGTTTAGTATTTTCTTACATCAGTACAGCTCCCCTAAGCCAGCTTTTCATGCCTAGCGCAACATACTTCTAGTACTGTTTTGAAAAATAACCGAGTGTCTGCAAGACCCAGATTCAAAAGGCTGTTTGCCATAACCAGATTGACAGTCATACTTCTGCTGGCTTAAATCTCTTGCTTCAACATCATGTAAATTAAAAAGGAGTAGCCTGGACATTGTAATGAATTACAATGTTTAGGTCCTCTGTGCTTCTTATTGGAGAAATTCTTTTCAAACATTATTCTGGAGCTCCCTGACCCAAATGCTGCAGAAAATGATATTGGTATGCTTTTTGGAGTAAATCAGTAAGGCACCGAGCTTCTATAAGAGAAGGCAGACAACATCTCTTCCAAAGAGCTAGGTAGCCTCCACTTTGGATTGGAGGGGGAAGACAAATTCCTATTCCTAGGGCATATAGGTGTCTAAAGTTTGGCCAGGAAAGTGCCTATTTGGAGAAGAAGGACATCTTATGACAGATGTTTTCATCAGCAATATAGTTCTCAGAATCTTAGAATTATAAAAACCATAAAGTTGTAAGAGACCAAGGGCCATCCAGTCCATCCCCCTGCAATGCAGGAACATACAATCAAAGCATCCCTGGCAGATGGCCATCCAGCCTCTGCTTGAAAATCTCTAGAGAAGGAGACACAACCATGCTCCAAGGCAGCATGTTCCACAGCTGAACAGCTTTTACTGTTGTTATGGAAAATTGGACCCCAAAAATATGAATCCCAGAGTCTGTGGCTCCAACACAGCGAGCATATGTTGGCCTCTCCCTTAACTCTTAAGATAACCTTCAATGAACTGCTCCCTGGAATGTTGCTTAACATTTATCCACAGCCCCAGGGAATACAGTAGACAGCCCAGATCCCAGGTAATAGCTACACATTTAGAACAATCCCTTTACAATTCCCTGGAAAAGTCACAGGGAACACACGATGAGTCTTTCAAGAGAGCCACAAGGGTTGTCATATTATTATCTGATTTTATCCTTTCCTCATTTATAGTGTTGTGCCATACCCCCTCTGTGAGGTCTTCATTGTATATGTCAACACCCTGAGCACCTTTTTCTCTGCCTGGTGAGCATACGTTGTTCAAGCCTGGCACTGGGACATCAAGATCCATTAACTCTGGATCAGCTGCATTTGTTTCCAAGTGCACCTTGTTCCTGGGAGGACCCACAGACAGATGCAAGCTTTCACATTCACCAATGACATTTGATTACATTTCCCGCCTTGCCCTAGAACCAATCAGAGGCAAGAGCAGACCTGTGTCTCCTTCAGTGAGATGATGTATCCTAGCCAGCACTCACCAGTGCTGGCTAGGATACTGGCAAGGCAAAGTCTTATTGTTTTGTATCAATGTCAATGTACTATAAATAAGTCCATGTAATTTCAACTGCAAGTATGTCAGTGTTTGAAGTGTAGACTCCACTGGCATCCAACTTGGCCTAGGTGAGAAAAGCCTCTGATTTTGCCTCCAAACAGTCTGTGTCTTATTTGGCCCTTTGAAAACTTGGCACACTGGGCTTTGAACCTGTGGTTCCTGCGGCAGCTGAAATCACAAAACACCATCAAGGAGTTCTTTCTAATTTTTATGTAGAATCTTTTTTCTTGCAATTTGAATCCATTGCTCTGTGTCCTAGTCTCCAGGGCATCAGAAAACAAACTTGCTCCCTCCTCAATGTGACATCCTTTCAGATAGTTAAGCATGGCTATCATGTCCCCTTCATGTGACACTGATGGCTTGCAAGTGTTCTCTAAATGGGACTGTGAGGCAAAGCCTGGAAAAGTTAATTTTGGAGGCAACAAATCTCAGATATTCCCCAGCAAGCATGGCCCATGCCAATATTGACTTTAGGGGTGGGCATGTTTTTGAGTACAGGGAGCTATACAACACCATTTTCAATTCCTCTGGAGTTCTGAGAACTTTCAGCTCATTTTAACTAAAGCTGGTGGTGTGCACCCAAGTAGATTGCAAACGTGGCTCTCTGCTCAGTTCCCCTGGTTTGGGGAGATTGCTTGCTTCCAGTAAGTTCTGCATTATCTGAAATAAAGCAAACGACAGTCTTCACTGTTCCCTCACCCAAAGCAATGTAAACATTATACCCGAAGAATTTCGATTTGCATTTGGAAACAAAGCTCCCTGATTGGCACCTCAGACTGAAGAGTGTTTCAGAACAGTTATTCTTCCAATTTTGCATATATTGAGTTTTGTAATGCAGTTCACAGCACACTCCCTCCTCTGAAAATACTAAAATACATATTAGCATGCATACTTCAGGATATGTAGAATGCTAACTTTGAGAAACAATATGTTTTGAAATCTGCATTTTTGTGAGAACATATATTCAAAAATACTCAATCAAATACACATTTTGTGCAGGTTTTTTAAATAAGTCACAGATGAATATGGAATGGGATAGAATGATAAAATTGATTGAACTGAAAAGGAATGAATCTATGTCGGGGGTTCACACTGTACAAAGAAATAAAGGACAATTAAATGTACCAGATATCTTGAAAAAGAGGCTCATGATCAATTTTGTTTGAACCATGATATTGGATTACAACTTCCATCATCCCCTATTTGGAGTTTAGGGGTTGTAATCTGATACTAGGTTGAGGAAAGGTGAAAAATGTTCTGTCTCAGGTCCAACAACATCTTTAGCTGTTTTTGGTGTCTGTATTACAGTTGCATATTGATGCACTTGGGCTTTTATGCACATTTCGTTTGGCTTTCAAGCTATGACAGATTTCATTTCTTTCAAAGTTGAGACACTGCACAACCTTTCTATTCTAAAGGAAAAGCTAAACAATTTTTAGGATTCCTAAACAATGATAAAAACATGATGTTAGTCCTTACAGCAAATTTAAACCATCAAATAAAGTGAGCCAAATACCATGCCATCTCAGAGATGAGTGACACAACTCTTTAACCATGCATAAAATGATATTATTCTCTGATAAAACAGGTGTTTTATCAGATAATAAAACTAGACACGTAGCCAATAAAACATTACTAAAACTCAACAAAGCTATCTCTTCTTGCAGCAAAAAATGTCTTCCAAGTAGAAGACTTGGAATGGGTTTCCTTTCGGAAGTATGTATTTTGTCCTCTTTGAACAAAAAACACACATAACAGCAGCTAAAGTGTATGCCCAGGAGGAGAGTTACTCCATGTGGAGATAGGAACAAAACAGCAGATAATTTCAACACAACATTGAGAATAAGCTTATTCTCTCTCTGTTTATGTGTTTGTTTCTGTCATGTGGAAAGGGCTCAGACTAGATTAAGCAAGGATGCCAATAATTGACTGGGAGGGTCCCAGAATTCCAGATGGTTGTGCGGATTATGTGAGATAGGTCAAGACAAGAGTGTTATTAATTTATCTGATTAGATCTACAACCCAAAGAGACTTTCTCAGCTACTTTTGGATTATGAAGGGATTCTAGAACAAACCAAAGCAAAAGGTTTGCAATCAATAATAATCTTCAATACCAAAACTAACAAACCCACCTGTAAAACAGGGTTGGGCATCATCCTAGAACTGAGGGTGAGGGACACATTGAACCCTTAGGGGCCATGGCACCTTTGAGTTTGCAGCTACAGCCATTGTCAATCAGATTTTGTGGCCACTGCTGAGGTTCCTTACACTTTGGCAGCCATTGCTGAAATTCAGCAAATCCTCATTAGTTCTCCATGGTGACAGAAGAGGTCAAAGTGGCCTCTTGAACTGTAGAGCTCTGCCAGTCTCAAAGGCAATCTATTCTGAAATTCAAGAGAAAGCAAGAAATAACACAGTTTGGGAAAAGCAGTTGGAGCTGATGGCAGGTGATTCTGCAGGTGCAAAGATGCGAAGGAGTATAAAATAAAGGGATGGCCGCAAGGGCTACTTTTGCCTCATTGGGTCTTGTGTTATTTTTTTAATGGATTGTAGAAGTAGAATATAACATATACAAATTTCCTTACAAGGATGTTTAGAGAGCAACAAATGTGACTTATACAATGTGTGTGTGCGCGCTAAATATGGGTCTTGTGCTGCCTTGCTGCAAACTGCAAAGAATAGCTGGTGGCCCTTTCTTATTTGTGTGCTTACCATTTTGGCCTTTAGTTTCACAGTTGCTCTATCAGCACCACCCACATTAGGGATAGACAAGTGTGTGTCATGGGCAGCAAGCTTCAAAGCTTTTTGGGAATGTATTTCTACCACACTTGGAAGCCCACTAGGGCAGAAACAAAACTTTACTTCAAATTGCCCTTTGTCATGAGTTAGGCTATTTCCACTGTATTTTGGACCCATCTTGGCTCACTTTAAGTGAATAGAAAGTGATTTATTGTTGTGTTTTTTTTTCAAAAGGCTTCTCTTGGAACTAAAATGGCCCAGGAAGTCCCAAATATATGGTCAAATGCCCCTAATGTTCCCCAGGAGGTATCTGGAGTGCAGCAGGGGATGCTATTTTCCAGGGTCTCCTGTGGGGTTAATGAGGCCTACTACACTTTCACAGTTGCCCACCCACGTCCTACATGACCTGGCAAATTCTGCTCTCACAAGGGCTCTTTCTGAGAAGTTATTTTTATAGGATGAAGCCTTGTTTTTGGACAGTATTTAGTCATTCAACTTGAGCCTCCCAAATCAAACACAAGCTCCTTTGGTGGCCCAGTTCAAAAGTGCTGGTGATGCCCTTTACAGCCCTTAGGGCAGGAGTTTAGGGCCAGAATATTTGAAGGACCTTATTGTCTACCAAAACCATTGCCAGAAGCTTCTCCAAATGTCTCATCCAGGCTTTGACAGTTACACTCTTTGCACTTGCCACAGTTTGAATGACATACCCTCTGGCAAGCATGATGACTGACAAGTTGCTGTTTGGTATCTTTGAGTTACAGAGCCAAGCATCAGCTGAAACTCTTCTTTGCAGAAGAAATGAGAGGGAAAGAGAGATACTTATTTCAGCTGTTGCTCAGCATTATGGCAGTGAGCCTCTTTGCCAAGTAGCAGCTAAAGGGAAGATGCTGCCAATCCCATCACTTCCATTTTAGTTTGAATTTTCCATGAGTAATGAGTGGTTCCTTCTCATGTCATTTGAACCGCTATGCTTCAAATATTTTTTTCTACGATTTTTTTAAAAATAGTTTCTCTCTTCCAGTTCAGTAATCTGTGGTTACTTTAATGTATTTTTTTTTCCTGTGGTGACATTACTTTTGAAAAGGTTGCCATTTTTTATTGTTTTAACATCGGAAAGGCATGGCATGAAGAAAACAATCTCAGTTGGTGGTTGAGATGAATTCATGGCAGCTAGTGATGATGGCCAAACATAAAGCCCAATTAATATGAGACATATGAGCAGCCAGATGATTTCACAAAGATATTACATAAACTATTAATCTATGCCAATGAACAAAGCCAATGTTTAACATCCAAATAATTCAAATACTTTGCGAGACATCAGAGATATGTGTTCATTTCAATTTGCATGCATTGTTATTTGCTTTCACTTGATTTTAAAAATACTCTTAAAGATTACAGTTAAAATCCTACATTGCTGATTTAGTTAAGGATGCATCATTAAGTATCTTTGTCAGGCATGACCCCCAATCCTTCCTTAACAGCCCGTAGCTACATTGAGCAACGGAGGTCTGTTGTGCAGGTAATCAGGGCAAAAAAGGATTTCATTTCCAGACTCACCTGCCAGCAATCTCGAGTGTAAGAAAGAACTGCTACAGGCTCCTACCTCTGTTTATGGCAGCGTTGGTCTCTGGTAGTCTGGGGCTGGGAATGTCATCCTACTGTGCCTTGATCACCAACAGAACAGATCTCCTTCACCGTGGAAAAAGAAAATGAAGGAAGACTGCCTTTTCTAGATGTCCTAGTCATCCACAAACCAGATCAACAATTGGGTCACACCGTCTACAGAAAACCCACACACACAGATAGATATCTACATAAAAACTCCAACCATCACCCAAATCAAAAAAGAAGCACCATTAAAGCCTTGGCAGACCGTGCAAAAAGAATCTGCGAACCCCACCTCCTCCAAGATGAACTGAACCACCTCAACTGGGCTCTCCAGGCCAATGGATACTCCACCTCAGACATCAGAAGAGCTGCAAGACCAAGAACAAGCCACGAGAGTAAAGATGAAGATCCACCCAGAGGAAAAGTGTTCCTGCCATACATCAAGGGAACCACTGACCGCATAGGGAAACTGATGAGGAAACACAACATACAAACAATCTACAAGCCCACCAAGAAAATCCAACAAATGCTACGTTCAGCAAAGGACAAGAGGGATCCTCTCACCTCTGCAGGAGTCTACCGTATACCATGCAGCTGTGGACAAGTCTACATAGGGACCACCAAACGCAGCGCCCAGACACGCATCAAGGAACATGAAAGGCACTGCAGACTACTTCAACCAGAGAAGTCAGCCATAGCAGAGCACCTGATGAACCAGCCTGGACACAGCATATTATTTGAGAACACAGAAATGCTGGACCACACCAACAACCACCATGTCAGACTACACAGAGAAGCCATTGAAATCCACAAGCATGTGGACAATTTCAACAGAAAGGAAGAGACCATGAAAATGAACAAAATCTGGCTACCAGTATTAAAAAACTCTAAAATTACAACAGCAAAACAACAGAGAGGAAACAACCAGGCACAGATTAACACCTCCCAGCAAGAGATGTTCCCAGACTCAGGCAGGCCTTCAAATGCTAATGAACGTGATCAGCTGAAACATTCACACCTAACTGCAGCAGGGAAGAGCTCCTTGCCCCACCCCAGCCATTCCACAGATATATAAACCCATTGTCCTAATTCCAACAGACCTCACTACCTCTGAGGATGCTTGCCATAGATGCAGGTGAAACGTCAGGAGAAATGCCTCTAGAACATGGCTCTATAGCCCGAAAAAACCCACAAGAACCCAGATCTCCTTCACTTAAATCAGCTCCTTGGAGTTTAAGGTGGGATTTAGGGAGCAGTTCTGATCATACCAATAGCGCTAAGAGCATGAATAATAGTATAATTGCATATGGAGCAGTTACAGAATTGTAACTTCGGGTAATAATAATAATAATAATAATAATATATAAATAATAATAATAATAATAATAATAATAATAATAATAATATAACAATAATAACAATAAACTGACATGATACAAAGATTTAAAGATCAAACTGCAAAGACTCTGGCACAAGCCAGTCAAGGTGGTCCCAGTGGTGATCAGCACATTGGGTGCAGTGGCTAAAGACCTTGGCCTGCACTTAAACACAATTGGTGCTGACAAAATTACCATTTGCCAGCTGCAAAAGGCCACCCTACTAGGATCTGCACGCATTATTCACTGATACATCACATCGTCCTAGACACTTGGGAAGTGTCCGACGTGTGATCTAATACAACAACCAGCATAGTGATCTTGTTTGCTGTGTCCTAATCTTGTTGTGTTTCAAATAATAACAACAACAACAACAACAACAACAACAAAAACAACTTTATTCTTGTACTCCGCCTCCATCTCCCGGGGGGGGGGGGCGCGCTCAGGGCAGCTTACAGAGGGTACAAAGTTCCTAAAACCAGGACATAAAATGAACCACAAAATACAAGTACAATAAAATAAAAACATATGGCATATTAAAATTAAAAACAGCAACAGCGCACAATAACCTATGATAGCAACCTTATAAATCTGAAGCTGCAGTACAGGACGCCATATATATATATAAACTTGCTCAGGAAAATTTACTTCTAGGTAAACATGTGTAAGCTTGAACTACTAAGGTCCCTTCCACACAGCCCTATATCCCTGAATATCAAGGCAGAAGATCCCACATTATCTGAGTGTGGACTCAAATAACCCAGTTCAAAGCAGATATTGTGGGATTTTCTGCCTTAATATTCTAGGGTATAGGGCCGTGCGAAAGGGCCCTGAGATGTTTAACATATTTTTATCTGATGTGCATCATGTCCTTTTCATGAAAAATTCATTTATTTTACATAACATGTGCAATGGGCCCTTGGTATCCACTGGGGTTTGGTTCAAGGACCCTCTGTGGATACCCAAATCCATGGGTACTCAATTCCTGTTATATACAACGGTTTAGGAAAATGGTATGCCTTATATAAAATGACAAAATCAAGATTTGCTTTTTGAAATATTTTGTGTGTGTGTTGGGGAGGGGTATTTCTAAGTTGAATCCGTGGATGCAGTGGCCTGTTAACTCCTGTATGTTATCTATTTAACAGTTACGGGTCCATGGACCCTAATAAAGTTAATGTTATGTTATGTTATGTTGTTATGTTATGACTGTATCCTTGCTTTAAAACATTTTATTTTTCTGTGTTTGAGATCTGGCTTACAGGAAGGGATGCAGTCATCATCCATTTACATTCAAGTTGCCTGCAAAACAGAACTCCTTCGTTTGGTGCTTAGTAAAGTAGATTTGTGAGGGAGGGGGGAACTGTCAAGTCAGGAGTCTACTTAGCTAAACATATGTAACTAAATAAGCAGTGTAGAATTCTGGCTTTTTGATTTGCCCATTTCTTTACCTAGTCCTTTCACATCACTTTATTTCCCATTCAGCCAGATATCCATAAGCATATACTGAAGGCCAGTTTTACTAAAAAGAAAATGATGTTACTATGACCTTAAGCAAAATGTATAAGATGTTGAAGCAAATGAATAGTCTGTCTCATCCTTACTGTTGAGGCTATGCAAGCTGCTGAGGCAGGCAGATTTAAATTCTTGGTTACCGACAGAGCTGCAAATGTAAATAGAAAGCTGCATGACACAGACATTCTAGACTCTCCTTGTTAATAACACTCCCGGGTTTCTCTTTGGTGAGAAAATCAAGTACAATCAAGTTAAACTGCACTCTCCCCCCCCCCCCACCCCACACACACACTTTTTTTGGTCTGATGCAGGATACATCATTTGAATTCAACTAATGTCATGCCTTGTGAGATGGCTTCAAACAGATAATTAGTTGCAATCTTTCATATTTTTTGTCTATACTATATATTTTTGGCAATTTGATTCCATTCTAACTGACATGGCTCCATTCTGGGATTTTGTAGTTTGGTAAAGTACTTATAATTATTTCAGCTTCCTTGAAATACAGTACTCGATTGCAGACCATTCTAAATACTTCCTCAAACTACAAATCCCGTGGTTCCTCAGGCTGAAGCCACAGAAATTAAAATTGGAGCAAACTTCTATAAACTTTTATTAGTGTTTCTGCTAATGCTTCTGAGGGCCCTTCTACATATGCATAATAACTCGGGTTAAATCGAGTTGGGGGGGGGGGGTTGGCTAAACATTGTTTAACTTAACTGCTCCCCCCCCCCAACTCGATTTAACCCGAGTTATAATGTGTGAGGAATCAGGAGGAATCAAGTTAAAGGCTGGAAAACACGTGTTTGAAATCAGCCCTTTTATCCCGGTTCCTCCTGAGAAACGCACACCTTCCCATGCCTGTGTAAACCTGCAAGCATGGAAGACACGTGTTTTCCTTTGCTCCCTTCCTGTCTGGACTCCCTCCTGCCCCCCAGTACAGTCAGTCATAAGTTTCCTAGCAAGATGAAAGGAAATACAAGGGGAAAGTTTTCATCCAGTCCAAACGTCATTATAGTAAGTCAGTAATCCATATAAATGAAGTCTGCAAGGAATAAAACACAGATTCATCAATCGTAGTTTGTCCAAGATCACAAATACAATAATACCAAGATTATTGGAGGTGCCCAGGGTAGGATGGCTGCAAAGAGATTTATAGGCAGCAGTCTCAGGACACCAGGTGCTTATTTTACAGATTCTAGGATCTTCATAGTCTCTCCTTATCTCTTTGAAGATCTTCAAAGGATGGAGTCCTCAACACCTTTCATCTCCTGCTGAGGAGAGAGCAAGTGAAGAGTTTTATCCAATCCCCCATTTTATGAGAGAGTTCAAGATGTGTCTTAGGGCAGATGTACACTGACCAATAATCTGGTGCCAATCCAAACACCTTTCATCTCCTGACTGCCCAGTTGAGCAAAATACAGTTCAGCACTGCTGAAGAGCCACCTTAACTATGCTCTTGATGTGCTGTGACGTGGAGGGTGGGAGGAGATGGTGACTGCCAGTGCCATCCCATGTTTCTAGGCCAGCCAACTCTGGGAAACACAGGATGACAGTGGGAACAGTTGCAGCGGGTACTGTTTTGGAATTGGCTCAACAATTCACCCAGACTCAAAGTGTTTTGACTATTGCCCCAACGCTGGCTAATGCAGGGTAAGGCTGCATTTCCTCATATAAGCTCTGTGTGGTGTTTGGCTGCCATAGGCTGATCTGTCTATCATAGCTCCCATCTGTGAGACCTGTCCTTTAGCATCTCATAAGATAGTAGTTGTCAGCAGGAGAACTCAAGGAAACGTGTTTGTTATCTGGGGTTGAACAAGACTTCACCCATCCTAAGCCAATTAACCCCATTTAGGCCTGGATCACCTATCTTCCAGAAGTGTAGGACATGCCCATTTTTGCAAAACAGTTTCTAGTAAAATGGCCAGAAGTACCACAGTATAGAGTCCTGCCTGCCTTCAATGATCTTCCTCCTCCCTTATTTCACCTTTGCATTGTTATAATTGTGTGCTTATTTACTGAATTTAAATTGTGTCTATTGGTATGCTATTTATAATCTAGTGTACACAATGACTAAGGACCGAATCACATGGAGGTTGAGAAGCCGCAGGACAGTGGGGGAAACGGTGGGCCAGCATAACACTGTGTTCCCTTACGATAGTGGGATCCCTTCGCATGATGTTCATCACTGTTCCCGACTTCCTCCTGCTTCCTCCCCAGCTTCTTCTATGAGGCATCAGGTGCCCACTAACTCCTCTGGGCTCCATTTCTCTGCGCTGCTGGCAAGCTGTCGGCATGGAGCCCTATCAGAAATAGCTCTGCCATGCTGGTAGCATGCTAGGAGTGGAGAAAAAAAGCAGATAAGATACTTCTCTACCTCCATGTGATAAGATTGTCAGATTCTACTTCTAGTGGTTGTGGGCAGTTTGTATATATTTCCTGAAATGCTATGAAGATTCTGAAAAACAAACGGGTAGGCTTAGTCTTCCATGAAACAACATAAAGTAGGAGGACACTTCAGGCATCAGGTTCAAGGTTCAACAAAAGGTGCTATCTCCCTGCTTTTTTGTCATCAGCTTTAGCTTAATGGCAACACTATGAATGAGAGACTGCCAAAATACTCTATTATTAACAATCCTGCTAAGATCTCGCAAACTCGGGCGCATGGTTTTCTTGCTTGAGTTTACACATGTAAATGCATTCTCCCTCTTTGTCTAGTGAATTTCACTTTGTCAAACTGTATCTTTATTTCTCCTAATTAATCATGTTGTCTTACCAAATGGCCAAAGTGCAATGCCCTCAGATTAATAATTTTGGCCGTGAGGAAGAGTTAAAGCTTAATTTGTTCTAGGATTAATTTATTTGTGTTTTTGGTAGTCCGTAGTATCCGTAGATCTCTTCTCTTGCATCATATATCAAATGCCTCCATCCCCTTGCCATCAGCTTCTTCACTGTGTCAACCCATACATAGAAATCAGAAATATAATGATATGGACAATTCTGATTTTAGCATTCAGCTACATATCTCCTGCCTTTACTTGCTCTGCTTCATGTCTGTTTATTTAATTAAAACATTTCAATGTTGCCTTCTCCTACAAGAAAACACAATATGGGTGTGAAGGAAACATGTTTATGTGACTGCTGCATTGTCAGCTATTAGACAATGTTGTGACATCATGAATGCAGCAAACCCACACTCTCCATGCCAAATTTGCACTTACTAAGAGATTTATATTATATTGTGAGTTTCTGACAACAGTATTATCCCTGAGCCTCTGTGCAAAGGACTGAGTTTCTCAGGTGGTAGCAGCTTAATTAGGAAGCAAAACCAACAGGGATAATATAGCACTTTAGAGGCTGAGAAAACGAAGTTGGTAGCATAAGCTTTTGCAGACTTCATGCATCTGAGGAAGTAGACTTAGCCAACAAAAGCTTATGCTACTAACTTTGTTCTCTCAGTTACAAACTTATCACCACCAACCTACCACCCCCGTGCCAAGTGGGGTGCAGAGATGCTTCCCCCATTCACACAGGGGACCATTGCCCAAAGAAGGCATAAGCATGCTGGTTCCATTGGAACAAGCACAACACAGGAAGGCTTACTGTATTTGGGTGGACGTGTTCAAGGATGCTTCCACCCCTATTGGGGGTGGGGCCTCCACCGGAAGTCACACAATGTTGTGCGATGGCCAGCATTGGGCTCTGTTCCCGAAGAAGACTCTAAGTGTCCTAGGATGCTTGTTTTGGTAAGTATGATGAGGTGGTCAGTCTCTAAAGTGCTACCAGATTGCTTTGCATACTGATATTCCAGACTAACATGGCTATGTCTTTTAAAAACTATTACAACAATTCAGTATAAGTTGGCACCCTGCTCTGCCTATTAGTTTTAGATCTCAACGTGCCTTCATGCTAGAGGGATACTCTGGAAACAAAAGAGGTGGCCAGTACTTGTGGCTGCAGCTGGTGCATTTCTGAGAAACGCACCTGTTGTTGCTGAGCTGTTGCTTGTTTAAAGGGTAAGCAGGGAACTGTTTCCCAGACCACTTTGCAAGCATAAGAGTGGAAGAAAAAGGCCAGAATAACCCAGTCATCCACTTTACCACTCCTTCCTTGCCCCAGCTTAACACTGAGATGCGGAGGAGGTCCTTAGTATTGAAAAGAAACACCAGTTGTACAGCACTACATCGGCCACTTCTCCTTTTCCCATTGCTGGCTGATTAGCAGCGATGAGAGCAAAGATGATCTGGCCTTCCTCTTAGTAAGCAGAACTGGGAATGATGTTCTTTTCTTCTCTTTCAAACAAAGGTGGGGAGTAGCTGGCATAACATATGGCCTTTCCCACATGCAGTTGTTCTTTGTGAAACAGAATTATTTTGCCACACAACTGGTATTCAAAAATAAATTGGGATGAGCCCCCCTCTCAATTTTTCCTGGTAAATTAAAGGAAGGAGGAGATTCATGAACAATCTGAGAAGAGAGGAAGATAGTTTTAAGTCTATTGCAGCATGAAATGTGGAGTTTTGAATGTCATATTTGCTTTGTAAAGTCTCATACCATCAAAAAAAAATGACTAACCTTTGTGTAGGCTGGAGGATTAACTATTCAGACCTTAATATGTTTTGACAAACCTGATCTGGGCTGGATTTCTACTGGTAGTTTAGAAGAACGCAACTCTATCGCTTCAGGGGCCTTCTCAAAGTCTGATGGAATCATTTGCAACCTCAGAAAATGACCCTAATGGTACTGAGTCTGTGAAACATGGTTGATATACTATCCAAAGTAAAAGATGTGCAACAGCAAGGCTGAGTGTACAGTGTGCCCTTGAGGTCTTGCCAAGTCGTTCTCTTTCCCTTGATTTAATTCAGCAACCCTCACGTATCAGTGACTGGTACCTCTTTAGAGCATATAACATTTATGCTATGGGGCATGGAACAAATCCTGACTTCCATATGTCTCTTACCAAGCTATCAGGCCTGATGTGACATGACATATAGCCGAAATGAAAGAGGACATCTATTTCCCTTTAAGAGAGATGCATGGCTGTAAGTGCCTCATAATGAAACAAGCAGCAAGAAAAATATGGCTATCAATAAAAAAAGAAGTGTTGATGTTGGAAGTCTTAGGTTTTGTTTCTAACTAAAAGGTTCATGTTATAACCACAAAGTCTACTGTTAGATATATTACCTAATAAGCAGTTAACTAAATGTATGTGGCAGAACAATGCAGTCCATGTTTTTTTAACTCAGAAGTAAACACACTGAGTTGAATGGGATTAATTTTCAAGACAGTGTGTATAGGATCGCAGTCTAAACTTTGGATATTATTACATGTAATGTAATGTAACCTATTTTGCATGCTACTTAGCCACTATTGGAAAAACTTACCATCACATGATATTGCCATATACTCACTGCAAACCCATTTGCCACTTGTGTTGGAGCAGTTGTTTTTGAAAATGAGCAAAATGTGTTTTAGGGCTGCCTTATACATGTTCAAGGAATCTTCAGAAGTGTTTGTATGGTAACCAGACGCTACTTCTACAGAGACTTTGGAGTCAGTGATGTCCATTGTGGTTGCTCTTTCTGTCTGCTGCAATTCCCTGTTCTCAATCTGCTGCCATTTCCACTCCAATAGGAAGACAGAGAATACCTCTGGCTGCAAAGTCATACATTTCTCCTTGCTGATAACTTCCTTTTAAAAAATCAAGTATGGCCCCATCTCCACTGCTATATAAAATCCAGATTATCTGATTTGAACTGGATTATATAGCAGTGTAGACATATAAACTTGTTTAAAGCAGATAATGTGGATTATTTGCTTTGATAATCTGGGTTATATGGCAATGTAGAAGAGGCCTACCTCTGCATCTCCATAGTGGCACCAAGCTACTGATATGGATTTCCCCTCTTCATTAAACATTTCTATTCCTTTTAAGACCATTTTGCAAAACTTCCAGTTCATGCATGGATTGTGCTTTGCTAAACAAGGCTTCTAAGTCAAAAATACACCTGCCCCTTGCAAAATATACAAAATTGGAAAATGCTTTTAATTGCAAAATGCTTATTTATTTTTAATTGATATTTTAAGTGTGCATAACGATGGTACATTGGCATGTTGAAAACATGGAAGTACAGAGATGCACAACTGCAAATCTCTCGTCAAGTGAAAACGTAGAAGAGCAGAGGTGGACAGCTGCAAATCTCTCGTCAGGTGAAGGTGCGGAAGTGCGGAGGTGCAGAGCTGCAAATCTCCCATCAGGCACAGGCGCGGAAGTACCGAGGCGCACCGCTACAAATCCCCCGTCAGGCGAAAGCGTGGAAGTACCAAGGAACACCGCTGCAAATCTCCCATCAGGTGAATATGTGGAAGTACAGAGGTGCACCACTGCAAATCTCTCATCAGATCTTGCAAGATAGTGAACTCCCGGAATTGCCCAATTCTCACAGGAAAACGAAAAACACAAAAAGGGGAGCATGGGAGAATGTATGGAATGAGTTATGGCCCTGCAACTGTGGAAAGCTAAACAGATTTTGAGCTTTCTCAAGACACTTTCAATAAGGCTTGGCACAATAAGAAGAAGGGCTAGGTAGGCATACTCCAGTTTCAAGCAAGATGGGTTTGCAATAACAGAATCTGTTTTAGGGACCTAATGGATAATGTCCTTTCATGTCAGGTACAGTGATGGTGAACTGAAGTAGCATGGATTTTAAGACTGGAACATGATTGTTCATGTTTTGAGCCTGGCCGTGCTGGTTGGGGAAGTTTGTGAGTTGTAATTTTAAAATTAACTGTTCTAAAATGTGGAATGGAAAGTCAATAGTGCTGTGGTATAGCATATATTTCTCATGCGAATAGTCTCAGATTCATTTTCTAGAACTGCATATAGCGGGGCTGGAGACCTTCAAACTCTGTTGTCTAAAACCTTGGTGAATCCAAATACTTATTTTATTTATGTATTCATTTAGAAACATTAGATTAGAATAACCTTGTCTAAAACCTGCCAGATTAGACAAGTCTTTGTTGATAGTTGAGCACTCTAACAGGATGAGTCTGTTTATGTTTCATAGTAGGAGTGAGTGAGTGCAGTGACAGTATATGAGGGAGCACGACATGCTCACTTCATCATTAGAGCTTCTTTTCCAATTGATTAGATAACATTTATAACCACACTTTTCTGTCTAATGGCACCCATGACAGATTACGCTGATGGTGCTATCTGTCTCGGTGACATCAACACCATTTTTACAAGTCCACTTTTAAAAGACAATATTTTCAGATAAATTGTTTAATAAGATCAATAAATACAATAAACTGCTCACACCCAGTTCTTTCAGGGATTACTGAGCTTTTCAGATTTCCCACATCCAACCAGCCCTCCCAACCACTCCCTTCAACACCTTCTTCACTGCCAAATATCCTCTGGGAACAGCTTTCTCCCCAATCCCTTCTCAACAATTCTCTTTTCTTACTATTGGGAGGACTCCAGTGGATTGTACTGGGAGATCCCCCCCCCCCATCTGCTTCATTTTTTGAGCAATCTGTATTGGCCTATGAAATAAAATAAAATAAATTCTTTCCACTTTGGAGGAATAAGGCCCAGAGGAAGAAGGTGCCGTCACCTATTTCTACCAGAAAACGTCACCCTCTCATTTTATTTCTGTAGATCAGAGCTGATTGTCCCGCTGTTAATTGTGGTTTCCTTTGGGAGTTTTGAACAGAATTATTGTCAAGCACAAGAAAAATACTGTTTTCCTGGAGACTATGTGATTGGAGAGGATATCCTTTTCCATTCAGACTTACAGTAACACAACTCCATCCCACCCCCACCCTCCACCACACACAGAGGCCAACAGCCTCCCAACTCAATTTCCTTGAGATTTTGATTGTTCTAAAATCCTTTCTCTGTCCAGAAAAGTCTCTTTTGTAGAAAAAAAATTACAGGCAGAAGAAAGGCTTAATTCATGGCGCTTTGCCATAGCATGTGATGTCACTTCCATAACAGAAGAGTGAATAGGACAGAATGGATGGATGGATATAAATTGTGAATACACCTGCATACATATGCAAACACACACACACACACACACAAAGTATCCCTATGCTTATCCTAAAATATGAATAAGAGTAGTTTGGCACCCTTATAATGCCCAGGACTCTGTCAGGTGAGAAACTGAATTGGATACACTTGTTAGTCTACCACTTCGAGCATTTCCTGAGTGAAATTCCACTGGCAGAAAATGTTCCTGACAGAAATGAAGTGAAGATGATTTTTACCTATTGCATTTTCCTTTGCAGTTTCCATCACATCCCACCCCTGTTCCAGGGTGTGCTCTGTGGTTCCAAATATTCAAGCTGGATAGTCAGCCTTCCAGATCTGAGGATTCTGCATCCATGAATTCATCCATCCATGGCTTGAAAATATTTTTTAATATTCCAAGAAGCAAACCTTGATTTTGCCATTTTATATAAGGGATATCACCTTATTATGTCATTGTATATTATGATATTTGAGCATCCATGGATTTTAGCATCCATGGGTGGTCCTGAAACAAAACACAGTGGATAGTAGGGGCCGACTATATGGTGGCTTAGTGACCATTAGACTAGCTCCTCGTGAAATGGCAGTGGTGTTGGTAAGATGCTTTCCTGTTGCTGTCCCTTCATTCCAGTAAGGAATTTTCAAGTGCTGCTTGGATGCCTCCCTCTCATCTACCCACTTTCCTAGCTGGCCTTTTCCTGGCATCAAGGATGCTGATTCTTAGAAAATTAAGATCTGAGATCCTCACAGCCTTGGCTCCCTGTGAGGTATGCTTCGATGCCCAGCCAACGTGCAAGGGCTGCCTTGTGTTATACACCTGCATTGCAGCCGTCTGCATTGCAGAAAGCATACAATGAGGTGACAGCACAGTCAGGAGCAAATCAAAAGTTATTTTGGCAACTATGAAAAATTTCCATCCCACACATTCCCCTTTGAACATTAATCATTTTTCCTATTATTTTCTCTGGGTTTTTTTCGTCATCCAAACTCTGCACACACACACACACACAGGTCCAAGAGCAATTCCATGGCTAACATCTTTAATCAGGCACAGAAGAGAACTGGTGTGGTGTTGTGCTTTAAGTGTTGCTCTCCAGAAGAGAAGGGTTCAAATCCCTGCTAAGCCATAGAAAACTGCTAGACACCTGTCAGCCGTAGAGGAAAGCAATAACAAATCTCATCTGAATAAATCTTGCTAATTAAATTCTATGACAACATTGCTGTAAGTCAGAGCCAAATCGAAAGCACATAACATCATCAATACATGATGCCCAACTCTATTTTCATTGCTGACAGGCACTTATTGAGCACAAGACCTTTTTGGATCTAGAGTTGAAAACGTTACTGATTTCTATTATATCAATTGGTTCCCTCACAACATGGCCAATATAAATGCTGGCCATGGTATCCTAGGGTTGGTATTCCAATATTTTACCAAGCCCTCTTCATATTTCACAGAAGCTTCTATCAGAATCTATTGCTTGTATGATCTTCGTGCACACAGCTCTCACCACTCTGAAATTAGTGATGGATCTCTGGACTTTGGAAGCAACAAAGCAGTTATAGAAAACCTAAAATCTTCTTCTAATCGAAAGCAAAGATGGGAAACACATTTACATTCTGTTTCAATTTCACTTGCTTTCATAGTCCAGATCAGGGCTTCTTAAACCTTTTCCACTTATGATTCCATTTTTCCTGAGAATTTTTTTATGTGACCCTAAGTATATAAAATCAAATTTTTACTGAAAATAAATTGGCATTTGCAAGGCTTGCTAAACAGACTGATTTTCCTTTTTAGGAAGTACAACTGAATCATTTTCTGTAGAGTCCACTGTAAACACTGATAACAGATTTCTGTTGAAGAAAACTTTTACTGTTGCCAAATTTTTGTGACCCCAACATTGAGCTAACATTTGAGGACAGGACTCGCAGTTTAAGAAGCAGTGGTCGAGATCAGGGGTTCTCAAACCTTTTCAGCCGTGGAACCCTTTTTGAAGCAAAAGTTTCTCATGGAGCCCCCAGAAATGTTTATATGTGATATATTATATATATATACTAGCTGTACCCCGGCCGCACATTGTTGTGGCCCTCAGAAAACAGGAATTCCAGACATGAAACAATCTGGGCTAGGAAACACCTCCTCACAAAGGTTTCTCACAGGCAGGAAGAACCCAGGCTTTTAAGCTGCAAGGCTTTTCAAAGGTAATCAAGGTGGGCAATTGCAACATTCACACCTGGATCAAGTTGAAAAGTGTTCTTTTTCCTACCCTTGACCTTTCATATATTTATAAAGAGAAACCTTTCACAGGATGGTAAAACATCTGGGCATTCCTTTCGGGAACATCCCTGGTGACGGCCAATTCTCTCACTTCAGAAGTGACTTGTATTTTCTCAAGGTTTGGGAGATATGTTGTCCCCACAAACGGATGGGACATTTTATTTATATAGAATGTCTGCAGGTATATGTGGCTCTGTATATATGTGTGTGTTTATGTGTGTGTATATATATGTGTGTGTGTGTGTGTGCAGGCGTGTGTGTATATATGTTTGTATGTGTGTGTGCATGTATGTGTGTTTTTTGATTGAAAGACTAGTATGTGTTTTGGGGCCAAATTTGGTGACATTTAGTCCAATGGTTTTGCTGTTTATTTTGTCCTAAAAACAATCAGAGCATATATATATATTGGGGGGGGGGGGGGAGAAACTAGCTGTACCCACCACTGTTGCTGTGGCCAACCTTCCCTCCTTCCTTCCTGTCCCCCCACCTTTCCTCTTTCTCCCCTTCTTCCTTCTCTACTATTCTTGGACTGCAAACCCCAGCAGTCCTCCTGAGTAATCTATCTATCTACCTACCCACCCACCTATCTCTATCTAATCTATCTATCTGGAGGATTGCTTGGAGTTGCAGTCCAGGATTAGGAAATTGGAAATACGCAAGGATTGGGATGCTCTCAAAGAAATCCAAGGAGAAGAAAGCTTACAGCTTGGAAGCAGTGCATTTGGATCATCGTGTTCTCCTAAAGGGCCTGGTCTAGGGAATGCTGGGAGCTGTAATCCAGAAGAGAGTATGCTCTTGTGTGTTTTGTTTGCCAGGGGAGTCATTTTTTGTGCATGTGCTGTAGCGTCTTTTTGCCTTTTTAAGTCCCTTCCACTGTGTTTTTCAATGTTATATGAGTGATGATCACTCATTGGCCTGAGAGGCGTATTGTGTCCAAATTTGGTGTCAATTCGTCCAGTGGTTTTTGAGTTATGTCAATCTCACAAATGAACATTACATTTTTATTTATATAGATTATTATATATAATGTATAACTATCAGGCATGGGCCAGGACAGTGGCAGATGAATTGAAAGTGTTTGTGTGAACTAATTCACACAGCACAAAATATAAATAAATAAATAAATATTTAAAATGAAGAACAATTTAACTAACATAAATTTAACAGTATTTCAGTGGAATAATAATAATAGCAGAAACCCCAGAGGAGGTGGGGCATCCGCGGAGCCCCTGAGCACCTCTTGTAGAGCCCCAAGGGCTCCCAGGAACACAGTTTGAGAACTGCAGATCTAGATTATGACACCAAAAGGCACGGGTGTAACACTCTTGAGTTATAGATTCTTTGCTAAAATACCTGCTCCTATAGAGTCACCTAGCTTCACTCCCTGCTTTCTGTTCCTGTTCAAGGATCACAAGAGAGGAATAAAGGAACTGGCCCATGCTTTAAAAGCCTGGTTTATTTGCTTATATTCTCAATCACCCTTGTAAAGCAAGGGGTCTGAGTAGGGATGAGCCAATTTGGAAAAACTTTGTGGAATGGATTGGTGACTCCATTGGAGAGATTAGGCTTCTAGGCCAGCAATACCACCCAGAGATTTTAGAACAGTGCTACTCAAAGGGTGGTCTGTAGATTGACACCAACCCATTGATTGCTGAGCTGCAGCAAGTTCCTAATAAATAAATAAATTGTTTTAGTCAATGAGTGCAAATGGTGTATTCAGTCTCTGGCAAATGTTCTCCCATATTGGACAGCTTAAGGAGCTCTGTGTTAGAGGATCAAACAGATAATTTGAGAGCGTGACAAAAAGGAGGTAAAGAAGAGACAAGGGAAGAAAGGGACAAAATTAACTGCAACGACATTTACACATGTTTAAGGCTGGTTGCAGTTGACATTGAGGAGTTAAATCAAAAACCTTATGAAAAAAGTTGCATTTGAGATAGGATGTGAAGGATGGAAACAAGCACACAAGCTGATTGTACCAGACTCTTGGATCACTTAGCTCAATCTGTTAACTGGCAGAAGTGTGATGAGGTCCTTGGAGATACTTGGGATCTGGGACTTTAAATGGCTCAACTGAAATCTCTGAAAGTGACTTTAATTCCAGAAATATCTGAAAGAAAATCTCACTTCTTTATTCAAATAGAACCTACCATATCTATATATACCTTACAGAAGAGAAGAGAAGAAAACTGAAGAGAGATCAGGATCTGCAGCCAAGAAGTAAGTATGGAATTTCTGATTCCATATTTGACAATATAAATAAAAATGGCAGGTAAAATACATGTCTTCTGTGTTTGTGATGTGTTCATTTGGTTCTCTTTCTCAGTATTCCTTATCTGTACATCAGATATTTGGGCAACATGGATATGTATTTCTTTTGTGTGTGATATATAATAACTGGAATGTAATTTGCAGCTGAATATGCAGGTTGGTCCTTCTCCAGAGCTACCATTTTACATCTGCAAATCAAATTCTGTATCTCTACACCTTTGGAGTACAATAAGATTGACAAGAAGGATCAAGGATAATTTGAGAAATAGGATTCGTAAAATACATGCATTGGTGGCTCGAATAAGTGTGCTGTGCCACATTCCAAAGGGGCATATTTTAAAAACTCTCAGATAGTTGGTTAAACTGCAAAAGGACGTCTGTCTGTCTGTGGGGAAAGGAAAGTATGGGCTTGATCCTTCACATGGCAGGAGAGGATTCTGTGAAAGAAATGTTTCTAACAAATCTGAAAAATGTCACAAGTCCACACTGTTCCATATCTATATCCTGTCTCCACCTCTGTTCTATTACTAGCCTTTATTTATTTGGACTGTAGTCTCCACAGGAAGCAAAGGTCTCCTTCTCGATTTGTAATCCTCAGAAGAACAGATATATAGATCCAATTGACTTACCGATTTTGTGAAACGTTAGAACTGTATACAGTGTTTGGTCTTGGCCTGTTGTATGTTCCCTGTGATTCTGTCAGTGTTTCTCACTTGGCATGAAAATCCTCTTCACCCCCATGTTGTGTCTGCATCCTGCAGCTGACAACTAGAGGAGTGTTTAATAATGACTTGGCTTCAGCTATAAACATTCCTCACTCAAAGTGCAAAATCAAATCTCCTACTTCTTGAGCTCAAACTACCAGATCAAAAACAGGATGAGATTCTCTTCATTAGGCTCATTGTGTCCAATGTGTCAGCTCTTGCATCTCTTGTACCTGCAACTGGACTCTCACCTTATGATAGCTGATACCAAGAAGTATGTGGGGGAATTAATGTATTTACTTAAGTCTAATGCACCACTGAATCTAATGTGCACCTCAATTTTAAAAACCCTGAAACCAAAAAAAGTATTTGCTCCCAAATGAAATGGCAAGTGGCAAAAAGTGCGCTCCTTGCAATTTAGCCATTAGAGTTTCTGCCTGCTTAGAATTCATTTTTTAAAACACAAGTGTTAGAAAACCAAAGTTTTCAGTAATTGAAAAGAAAATCTTGGGGTGTATCTATGCTGTAGAATAAGCCCACTTTAAATGCCCTGGCTCAGTGCTTTGGAGTCAAGGGGTTTATAGTTTTACAAGGTCTTGAGCCTTCTTTGCCAAATAATGCTGATGCCTCACCAAACAACAAATCACAGAATTGCATAGCATTAAGCCATAGCAATTAAATTAGAGATGATTTTCTCAAATAAGAGCTTCAGTTCCATATTATGCGAATCTAATCCACACCCTAATTCTGGGAAGGTAATTTAGACAAAAAAGGTGAGCATTAGATTTGAGTAAATACTTTATGTGTTTTATTAAAAGATCTTGAATGTATGCCAAGATTATAATTTTAATTAAAATTGTAAAGGTGAATTCTATTTTTTTTAAAATCATATCAGAAGTGAATTGAGAATATATTGCAAGTCGCTTCTGGTGTGAGAGAATCAGCTGTCTACAAAGAGGTTGCCCAGGGGATGCTCGGATGTGTTACCATCCTGTGGGAGGTTTCTCTCATGTCCCTGCATGGGAAACTGGGAGTGACAGACAGGAGCTCACCCCATCTCACGGATTCAAACAGCTGACCTTCAGGTCTTCAGGTCAGCAGTTCAGCTGGCACAAGGGTTTAACCCATTGCACCACCATGGGTCCAATTCTCAACTGAATTGAAGATTGAAATCATTACATAACAGCAAGCACATCAACCTTTCATAAGTTTCAATAGAAATTGACTAAATCTATACTGATGAATTTGTGAGGAGAAAAACTAAATTATGGGTTTGACAGTTACCATAATATTATTCTGTGACATTATTTTGGATTGTCTCCTCATCATAGGGCCGAAGTAAAAGGCATTTAGGAATGGTTTGCTGGTGCTTTTGGAGTTTAGGTAAAGCACCACTACTGTTGTGTCTGAGACAGGCCCGTAGCCAGGATTTCGATTCGGGGGGGGGGGTTCGGGGGGGCTGAGTTTCGGGGGGGGGGCTGAGTCTGAGTGAAAGAGGGTCTACCCTAGCAAACCTTTTGTATCATTACCCCAATACCCCCATGCATATGGGATATATTGAGTATGGTGATCAGACCATGATATGAAGAAACATAACAGTTTAAATAATGCACCAGTAAGGCCTTTTCGCGAAGCATCATGAGCCCCCCCCCCCCCCCCCCCTGGCTACATGCCTGGTCTGAGAGATCCTCCACTGGTGTCACACAGACACACCATTGCAGATTTCCTGTAGCTGTTTGAAACATTTATTTTGGCTCTCAAGCAAAAGCTTGCCTGACTTGGGAGAGCCTATCTGGAACAGTGTTTTCATTAGTAGCTTCATAGAAGCACATAGCCCATCACCACAGAAAGGTAATGCTAAAGTAAAAAGTCTAAAGCTTCACAACACACATAGTAGGAAACATGACTTATAACTCATCTAGAGGGTTCCTAGTTGGAGGGTACTGCCACATTATCTACTAGGCTAGTATAGGATTGCCTCAATGAGTGATTAATCTGTAGGAGTTCTGTGTTGGTATGCATTATTTCCTTGATCAGGAGGCTTTATTTGCATGAGTTTCTCAAATCAAAAATAAGTCTCAACTTAGTTTATATTCTCTTTACTAAGAAACACACCTTTGCTAGAACTATGTATGTAGTGGGTTGTTGTGAATTTTCCAGGCTGTAAGGCCATGTTCCAGAAGCATTCTCTCCTGACGTTTCGCCTGCATCTATGGCAGGCATCCTCAGAGGTTGTGTTCCTGGCTATGAAAGCCTTCGACAATACATATGTATGTAGTATTGTGATCTAGCCAATAAAAATGAAAAGAAAAGCCTGGCTGCTGCTCACTATTATTTGAGTGCAGCCACTCTAAAAGACACAGGCCTGATTGAAATTGTTGTCATGGGCTAGAACAAAATTGATAAGAAATGTACTTCATTGTTATTGAGTGAAAGACTGAATAATCCTTTTGTCAGGTAGTAATGCACCCAGGTGCTTACCTCAGGCTGGCATGAGAACTGGGTCAAGGCCATCCATTCTGTCAGAATTCATGAAGAAGGTGCCAGTTATTATGCTCAGAAAGCTCACATAGGAGTCATAATACCACGACACCATCATTTGCTCAGGGCAAGAAAAGTGGGCAGATGGAGTAGGTGTCAGGTTAAGTGTGGGCAGTAGGGAGAGGGATATGACGTCCTTCAGAAAAGACAGGCAATGGCAGCCAGAGATATCTTAGCCTTAGCATGGTCAAAAAAACTGCGAAGAACTTTTAACCATTTAGAATGCCAGGTTGCAAGGCAGTCACCAAGAAAGATCAATTGCCACATGCTGATATTTTCGAGATGGGATTCTTGCTATCTCAGGGTAACCGCCTACAATACCTATAGCCCTCTGACCTAGTAGCTAGTTACCAAGAGCTGTGACATACCCAAGGATTAATTTCTGTAAACTATGAACCCTGTGGTGTTGGAGGAAAATTCTGAGAGTGTCTTGGACCGCAAGAAGATCCAACCAGCCCATACTTCAGGAAATAAAGCCCAACTGCTCACTGGAGGGAAGGAAATTAGAGGCAAAGATGAAGTACTTTGGCCACATCATGAGAAGACAGGAAAGCTTAGGGAAGACAATGATGCTGGGGAAAATGGAAGGACAAGATTTTCCAATACTCTTGATGCCTGTAGTTTAATTAGGCAAGGATGGAAGACATATGGCCCTAAGATGACGTTGAACTTCAGCTTCCAGCATTTCTCACCAATGGCTATGCTGGCAAGGGCTGCTGAAAGATTCTACAATCTGGAGGGCCACACCATTTCCACCCCTGGTTTAGCGAATGCTGGGTGTAAATCACAGTTCATCCTCCTCTAACAGAAAGGAATGGCTAGAGAGGTAGTGTTGTTACTATCTTTCCCATGCCACAACTATCTGCTGCATAAGGCAAATATCCCATTAGGCTGAATGGTTGGGCCAGTCCTGGAGTTTGATACTCAAGACTGTTAATTGAGTTAGTTTTTAGTGCCCATTTTCATAGGAGCGTAAACCTGGATTCCTGGATATAAAAGTTGTTAAAAGTGCACTTGTATAAATCAAGGGGATTATTATGTCTGCGATTGATGGCTTCCATGTCAGAGTGGAGGGGAATCTACTTGGGTTTTTTAAAATTAATTTTAAGGGAGCCATCCAATTATCACCACCATCATCTTTATTTATAGACTACCCTATCTCCCCGAAGAGACTCAGGGTGGTTTCCAGCACATATGGCAAACCTTCAATGCCAGCAAAGACATATAACAAATTGTTATCCAATGTGCCCCAACAGGTTCAGCACCTTTTTTGTAATTCTTTTAAAGTTCACAGTAAACCCAAAGTGGATTGAATGCCCATGGCACAGACTACCAGAGCATAAGTCAAAGTGGATAATATTCCATGAAAATTAATCTTTTGCTTTTTTTTACTCTTTATGGTGCCACAAGGTTGTTTGTTTGTTTTTCTTTTGGAGGTTTGCTGCAGCCTTTTTCTAACCTTTTGGTACTTTCTGTTGTTTACGACGAATTAACGATTTCTTCATTCCTATTTCAGGAGGAACATTGATGTGAGAACTATTCTGAAGTTCCCTGGGTCCTCTCCTTGTTCCCTCTTCCTGTGTTAAGCTGCCTCTGTTTTTAAGGAAATATTATTCAGTAGGCTAAGCAGTTGTAATTAACACAATAAAAGGTATGGTTTGCCATAAAAATATTCTGTCATAATGAAGCAACTAAGCAATTTAATGTTGAAATTAGCGGTGCACATGCTCTTACCTCACCAGTCTTAATAATAGAATCTCAACACACAGTAAATCAACACAATGCCTTCTTTAAAGGAAAACCAAATTGAGAAAGCATCCACACAAAACAAAATGCTGTTTTTTTTAAAATGCCCATTTTCAAATGCTAGTTTTGCCTCAAACCTGCATCTTGATTTTCTGTTGTTAAGAGGTTATGTTTTAACATGAAATCCATCTGTCGTTCGTTGTAAAACATCAAATTACACTGCCACACTGAGGATTATTTAAACAACCCCAGTAAGTAGGTCACTCGGTAATTTACTCTTGGTTTATTAGGAGGCTGCTAAAGGAAAGAAGTGTTGCTGCCATACTTGCTAGAGAACAGCTGGAGCTGCATTGATGGAAAGGGGGAGAAAAAGAGACAGCAATGCTACTGGCTGTGAAAAAATGCTGGTTTGTCAACAGAGGACCTGAAAGAAAATATCAGAAAGTCTCTTTTTCTCTCTTCCTTGTTTTAGCCTCTTGAATGTATACACTGGACAAAGTGGGTCAAAGCCTTTCCTTTGCAAGACCTGCTTTCAGTAAGGCATTGGCTAGAAAACTGCTATGAACATCCCCATACAATCCAGATGATGAATCAAAGGATTCATTTGAACTTGATTATTTTAAGTACTGAGGTACCTGTTTAAGATTCAAGTGGAGGAGATTTGAATCCCCCCTTAAAGAAAGGGGGCTCATTAAATCACAATTTTGACATCCATAAAAGCAGGATGATTAACTCCTCCTTGTTAAACCAGCACATTCCCTTGAGCCAGACCTTGGGAACCTCTCCTTGTGAAGTAATCTCCAATTTCCTAGTAGTTACCCTGGAAATCCCTTCTGCTTCCGAGCTGTACTGTAGGCATTTTAAAGAGGCAGTCTATCGGTTCAGGAATATTGTTTGACAGAAGTGAGGCCTTCTTTTGCAAGGGATCATGTGCTAAAATGGATAGCTTTTCTGTGGCAGGGAAAGAGTAAAGGCAAATTCCAGGGGGGGGGGATTAAACAAGAACAATCCAGCTGAGTTTTTAGAAGGAAGAGAAATTGCCATACAATGTTACATCTCTCCTCCTAGTGTAGAAGTTGTGCACATCAGAAGATGCCTATCTGGTCAGAAGCTTCAAATATAACAAGGCAAGAAAAAACGTTTGTTGCTTTAGAGCAGGCACATGCAAACTTCGGCCCTCCAGGTGTTTTGAACTTCAACTCCAACAATTCCTATCAGCCGGTAGGCTGTTAAGAATTGTGGGAGTTGTAGCCCAAAACACCTGGAGGGTTGAAGTTTGCACATGCTTGCTTTAAAGAAATAGATGTTTGACTGACAAACCAGTTCAGGTGGTGATACTGTAAAGAATGCAAACCATAATGCAAAGTAAGGGTATGCAACTGTGGAGGGAGCAGGGTCCATTTCCCTCCCAGCAGGCAGTTATCCGTTTCAGGCACCAGAAGGGACATAATGTCATTTCCAACTGCCATTTTGTCTGATTTGAAGGTGATTTCTCTTTTTGGCAGCACTAGGGGTAGCAAGTCCCTGCATTTGTGGGTGGTTTGAGCCAGTTTGCAGATGGGAAGCCAAACACAAAATTCACCCTACAAAGATTAACTGTTTCAGGGGATCCACGTTTAGACATTCCAAGGACCACACACAGCCCATAAGTTGCACTTTGTAAATATTGTAAAATATAGTATAGTTTTTTCAAGTGCTGACTTGGGACCTGTGCTGGAGGTTCTTCTCTCAGTTCCTCTACCTCAGTGGTTCCTAACATTTTTGAGCAGGGACCATTTGACCAGGGACCACTCTCCAACATTAGTGCCAAAGGGGTTACAAATCAGTTTTTGGACAACTTTAGATTTGGTTTGTTTTTGGGGGGTTCTGATTCAGAAAGGTTCATTGGATAGACAACATCAACTCTAGTTTCTTATACAGAACATATGCCATCCAGTAGTCGCCATCTGCCCGCCCACAGAAAATATTGTTTAATAAGCCTCAGCACTATAAGAGGGTTTCACGAGACTAGTTGCTCTTGTTGCAACAGTGTAGTAATGTTGAGGCCACGGACCATATTTTAGTCCTTGGGTACCACTGGTGGTCCATGGACCACAGTTTAGGAACCACTGCTCTACCTTCTCAGTCAAGATTGTTGGGGACAAAGCCTTCTTGATACTACTCCTGGACTGGGACCTCTTTCTCTAAGGAGGCTAGAATAGCTCCTTCCTTGTTCTCTTTCCACCATGAAGTAAAAACCTTCCTAATCCAATAGGCTTTCAATGGTTTTTGTTAATTTGTTTTTAAAAAGCCATCTTTTTATAAATGTTTTTCAATTCGATAGATTATTTAACCGATTTTAAAAATAATTCTCACACAATCTTATATATGTATATAACGATCTTTGCATTTTTAATTTGTTCTGGTTTCAATATTATATAAGCTCCTTTGAGCCACAATACTGGAGAAAAGCCAGGGTGTGAATGAGTATAACAAGGTCAACACAGGAGATCCTGGGGCATTAAACTCAATGCATGACCTTGGGTCAGCTCCTTCCTTTTCACATTACCAGCCTTCCAGGATTGTTGTGGATATAAACTTGGGTAGGATGGGAATCATGTATGTCACCTTGAGATTGTTGGTGGAAAAGAAAGTATAAATGTAACCAAATGATCAAATCCCATCAGATCTTGGAAGCCATGACTAATATTTGGATGGATGACTGCCAATAAATGCCAGATGCTGGTGTTTATATTTCAGAGGAAGGAACTGGCAAATGTACCTCTGAGTATTGCTTGCCTAAGGAAAAAAAACCGAAGAAATTATTGGGATCACCATAAGTTGACAGGTGACTTTGAAGGCACGTACACACACATGCATATGTATCTCTGTTCATTCAATATCAGTGCTGGACCATGGCAGGGCACAGGAAATGAGGACAAAGAGACAGAAAGTGATAGTCCCCATGGGAATGATGTTTCCTTTCCCAGAGGAGCAAATGTATACCTTTCAGCCAGCTCCTCATGCGGGAACATGAAAGAAGCCTCCCACAAGGATGGTGAAACATCAAAACTTCTGGGCATCCCCTGGGAAACAACCTTGCAGATGGCCAATTCTCACACACCAGAAGTGACTTGCAGTTTCTCAGGTTGCTCCGGACATGAAGAAGAAAGCCAGCTGTGTTTCCACATTTTCTCCAAATGCTTCAATGCTAGTGGCATCCTTAGAAGTATGTCACATTTTTTGGTCTTGGATTCGAGGCCTGTAGGGAATGCATTCTGATCAGCTTCAGAGCATTTTTTGGCTTATTCTGGACTTTGTGGTGTGTTTTTTAACTAGTTGTTTGTTTCTGGCTTAATATATGCTACAGCACATTGGGATTGTGTGTTTTATGGACACCCCACCCTAGAACCAATTTCAATGTGTATTGTAGTGTCTGTGTGGAAGCAGCCTCAATGGTTCATGCAGCAGAGCAGAAAGGACCACCCGTTTTGGAAATTTACAGAGATAGGCAAGCATATTCCTGTGGGAAATACTGCTTTACTTTTGCAAATTGCCTTACAATGGTGAGTGCAAACAGTGTGGTTTGGTTACATGCTACCTTCCTCCCCACCTGAGCAGTCCTATGCAACTATTTGTCATTGTCAGTACAATCACTCCCTTCCTCTTTTTCCTTAGTCTCTCAACAATGGCTCTATTTTAAATGCCTTGATTCCATCTTAAGCAAACCTGAAACTTGCAGTTTAGGGAGAGGCATTTAAAATTCTTAACCAGAGATATCTAAGGCCTCTAACTAAATTGTACACTGTTGGATTCCATAAGATGTGTCTATGGCAATTAAACTGCAGTCATAGTGCTGTAATTGTGTTATATGAAAGGCTCAAAATCTTGAAACACTATGTGTGCATTACAGATATTAAAGATGAAATCTCCTTCATCCTCATGTGTACTGTCTGCTTTATACAGACAGATTCCTGTGTGTGTCTAAAATATTTTTAAAATGCTTCCCAGAAAAAGAATAGATGTATGATCAACAAATCACAAATAGGAAGACTATAAAGCATATAAAGCAATACCACTGGCACCTAAGAGAGAAAGGAGATGGTAGTGGTGATGATGGATAATGACAAAAAAGATGCAAATAAGGGAGAAGGGAGAACATTAGGAAGTACATTTCTGAATATAAGTAGAAAAATGCATATCATTTTGCATATTAGTCATGAACCAAATCTGATGATGAGCGAAAAACATCCGAGAAGATTGCTCAGTGGATGGCACAGCGATGAGAGCACCTGAACTGCCTAAACACCTGCAGGGTGGATTATGGTATATGGAATTCATGCATCCCTAATGGTGACACTTGGATTCTGTAGCTATATCCAGTTTGGATTTCTGTAATGTACTCAGCATGCACCTCACTTTGAAAAGAATTCTGCTACTTTAGCGGGCCCAGGAAACAACATCCACGCTGTTAATGGAGCTGGTTCAGAAACTTGTCTGCTGTTTCTGTTGTTGTTATATTTATTTCCCAGTTAGGAACTGAAGGTACAACAGATATAACTTTCTATGCCCCATCATATAAAAGATAAAAATGTTATTAGAGTCTCAAAAATTTAAGCCAGTTAAAAGACAAAAATAGACAATCCAGCACATTATGTAAGGCTCATAGTAAGGATGGTGCCAGTCTAACCACTCTGGGAAAGGAATTCCAGATCCTGGGAGCAGCCACCAACACCTTCCAAGTTTCATTTGATAGAAGCTACTTAGAAGATCTTCTAGGAATCCCTTCCCCCTGTTCCAACACCTTCCAAGGTCCATCTGATAGAAGCTACACAGAGGATCTTCTAGGGACCTCTTCACTCATGACACCAGAATTGCCCAATATCACAGCAAATTGCAGTGATCTTGATGACGCCTGCCCAAGAAGCATGGGGACCTGTCGCCTCGCACCCTGCATCATCCTGGCTTCCCCCTTACCTCATCATAGAATCATAGAGTTGGAAGAGACCTCATGGGCCATCCAGTCCAACCCCCTGCCAAGAAGCAGGACAATCATCTTTAAAGCACCCCAACAGATGGCCATCCAGCCTCTGTTCAAAAGCCTCCAGAGAAGGAGTCTCCACCACACTTTGCGGTAGAGAATTCCACTGCTTAACAGCTCTCATAGTCAGGAAGTTCTTCCTAATGTTCAGATGGAATCTCCTTTCTTGTAGTTTGAAGCAGTTGTTCGACATTCTAGTCTCCAGGGCAGCAGAAAACAAGCTTGCTCCTTCCTCCCTATGACTTCCTCTCACATATTTATACATGGCTATCATGTCTCCTGTCAGTCTTCTCTTCTGCAGGCTAAACATGTCATAGGAATCCCTTCTCCCCACCCCAACACCTTCCAAGGTCTTCCACTGAGATCAGGCTCGTAGCCAGGATTTCGTTTCGGGGGGGGGGGGAGGGCTAAATTTTTTCAGGGGGGCTCGGGGGGGCTGAATTTCGGGGGGGGGGCTGAGTCTGAGTGAAAGAGCCTAGCAAACCTTTTGTATCATTACCCCAATACCCCCATGCATATGGGATATATTGAGTATGGTGATCAGATCATGATATGAATAAACATAACAGTTTAAATAATGCACCAGTAAGGCCTTTTCGCAAACCACAATGAGAATTTCGGGGGGGGGGGGTGAAGCCTCTCAAGCCCCCCCCCCTCCCCCGGCTACATGCCTGACTGAGATGAACCTATGAGAGTGGTGGGAAAGAGAGATGAATTGTCCCAGAAGATCTCAAAACAGGAGGTGGTCATTTGGGAAAAGATGATCCTTTGGATAACCTGGTCTGAGCCATTTATAGGGCATTACTTGTAATTTAAGTGAGAAACATAGAATAATAGAATTGGTAGAGACTACAAGCACCACCATCCAGTCCAACCCCCTGTCATGCAAGAACACATAATCAAAGCATACAGAATCATAGAATTACACTGCTGGAATTGTTCCTGGAAACACAGTGCTAACCAATGTTGTAACAAAAATGTGTGTGCTCCATATAGCCAGCCTAAGTTAACAATTTGGCTGCAGCTTTTTGAACCAACTTAACTTTCTGAACATACTTCAATGGCAGCCTCACAGAGTACACTATAATAATCTAAACAGGATGTAACCAGTCATGTGTCACTGTGGCAACATCCAACATCTCAAAAAATGGGCTTCATTTGTGATCAAACCTTAACTATTTAAAAGCACTCCTGGCCACCACTCAGGTCTGAGCTTCCAGGTTCAAGGTTGAATAAAGGAGCACACCAAACTGGGAGCCTTAGATTTTAAAGGAAGTGTAACTCCATCCAGCAGAGGCTGAATCCCTGTTCTGCCTTAAATTCTGATTGGCCAAGGAATTTATTTGTTTGTTTATTTATTTATTATTTACGGTATTTATATCCTGCCTTTCTCAAGCCCAAAGGTGACTCAAGGCAGCTTACAAATTGGCAACAATTTGATGCCATAAAAATCCACAATATACAATTAAAACATTAAAACAACATTATAAAATTCATACAAAAACCATTAAAACATATAATAACCAATGTCTTGAAGACAAACTGTGAAGACAAGGAGAGGGAACACCTCTCCTTGTCTTCAGTTTGTTTGCTCAAACTTCCTCCATTGCTGATGATAGGCATCCTTGGATTGAGGTGGAAAGGAGTATTAGAATTGGGTGTCATTGGCTTACTGATGGCATTGAACCCTAGAACATTCTTCCAGGCACTATTCAAGATTCTGGGTATGCTTACAACAGAAGTGGGCAAAGTGGGCCATTCCCAGCCCCCATAAAGCCTCCCCATTCCTCCTCCACATGCAGAAACAAATGACAGATGGCTTTTAGCACTACTAATTAATCATTGCTCTTTCCCTGTAAGGTACCCATGGAATTGCAATTGATTATCCACACTGTCAGGAGATACTGTGCATTTTATGGGAGCACATCCTGACAATTCTCTGTACTCACTGCTGTCCTTAGTGCTCCTCTTCCATCTTTTAAAAAGAGACATGATGTTGATGGATCATGACTTATCTGACATCTGAATCAATGCCAGCTCAGCACACACTCCCTATACCATTTTCAGTGAGTTCTATTTTTATTATTTCTTTTTAAGCAATGTTCAGACACTTCTCCAGCTTTTTATTAAAATTTAAAATAGCATTAAAATACTACTTAAATCAGAAAGTAGAATAGTGCATATACACATAGACACACATATATATTTTGTACTGTCTGGTTTATGGAGTATAATATGGTTTCTGGGCTTTCTGGTTTATGTTAATAATTTCAGTTTGATAGTTTATTATTATTTTACTGGTATGATCAATATGGTGTAGAAGTCTGAGTATTGAACTAAGATTGAGGAAGACTAGGCTCAAATCATCGCTCAGTCATGGGTGAATCTTATGCAAATCACATTCTCACAGTCTCAGAGGAAGACAACGGCTGTATAAATCTTGCCAGGAAAACCTCATGATAGCATTGCCATAAGTCAGAGTCAACTGGAAGGCACACAACAACAAATGGAAAATATGATACACTTGAAATTATAGCATAGAAACTATAATTGAATTAATCTTTAAATTACAGTTTAGAGAAAATAATGCACTCATCTTGTTAGATCTAATCAAGCAATCATATACACAAGGCATATCTCAAAATAAGCAGGTCTGATCTCATCAGTAATAGATGTTGACCTGACCTCAGCTGTGTAAATAGAGTTCTTCCCTTTCCAGAGAAGTGAGACTCAAGGTGCTTACAAATTAAATGCGATATAGTTTAAATATACAAAAGAAAATTAAAATAGAATTAAAGTATTAACATTTAGCAACAATTTAAAATATAGTGTTAAAAATTATAAAACATTTTTTTAAAGTACAATTACAAATGCCAATTCTTTAAAAATCTACAATTCACAAAAGCCAGTTGAAATGCTGATGGAAAGATTGTAAGGAGGGGGCCATTACAGCCTCCTAGGAAAAGAGTTGGTGAAGCCACTGAGGAAACCCTGTTTGAGATCAGTGAACTGAAAGAAAGGACTCTTCTGAGAACCACAGGGTCTGGGGAAACTCTGTTGGATAGCCAGGGCCTAAGTTGTACAGTTTATTTATTTATTTATTTATTTATTTATGACATATCTACCCCACCTTTCTCACGCAGCTTTACATACAGGAAATGATTCAATGTCTTAAAACACAATGTACACTTAAATAAAATAGAATTTAAAAGTACATTAAAACAATTAAAGCATTTAAAAACAATACATTTAAACACATAATCAATGAGTGTAATCCCGGCTGTTCCAATAGTCATTGCACATTGTTCCAAGTCTATATATTGCATGAGTTCTCTAAAGGCTTGGTCACAAAGCCACGTTTTCATTCTCTTGTGGAAGGTCAGGAGAGAGGAAGCTGATCTAATATCTTTGGGGAGGGAGTTCCACAGCTGAGGGGCCACCATTGAGAAGGCCTTGTCTCTCGTCTCCACCAATCATGCCTGCGAGGGAGGCAGGACCAAGAGCAGGGCCTCTCTAGATTATCTTAAATTCCATGGTGGTTCACAGAGGAAGATACGTTCAGACAGATAAGCTGGGCTACAATCGTATATGGTTTTATAGATCAGCACTTTGAATTGCCATGACCAATGAACCTCTTCCAGTGTTGACCCCTAGAAGCACAAGCCCCCAAAATGTAGTGGGATGAAACATAGAACATCTGGAGGAGCATACTTTTCTCTTCTCTTCATATATGGCTTGATAGACTTCAGAACTGCTATTGATGCCCTTGTGTAGCAAACGGGCTGTGAGTGGGTTATGAGAGCTGTAGAGGGTCATGAGAGCTTGTAAGAGATGTGAATGTGAGATTTTCAGGGAAGGGTCAATTGAGGCTATTCTGCCCTCCCCAGCCCTCTCTTCCCTCCGGTTTTAGAAATACATTCACTTCCTAGTACTCTCAGTCTAGCTCCCAATGACCATCTAGTTTTCTAGTTGTTTAAAATGTGAAATGTTTATTCAATCCTGCACAAAGTAGCTGAGTACTAATATGATGGTATTGACTTTTTAGGAATCTGAGCTTTGGTGTAAAACATATTTTATTGGCAGATTTAATGTACTCTGATCGTCAATATTAATAGCATTATTTAGCTCAGAGGCTATGTGCTTAGTTTTCTTCTTTTGTGTAAATAGAAAACTATATATTGTTCAATATTATATGGTTTCCTGTGTATGTTGTGCATATTACCTTTCTGTCATATTGTTACCTGAACAATTGTAAACAGTTTCCCAGACTTTGAAATACAGCTGGAGATATTTTTTAACAAGCAAAAAACAATTGAGACAATATAATGTCCCAATAGATTTATAGCTTTATAGCTTTTTGCCACAAATGTACTTTTTTGTCTCCACGTTTTCTCCCTCTATTTGCCAGTTATCAATCAGTCTGGTTGCCATAATCTTGTTTTCTTATGGTTAACTGCAACCCAGCTTTTGCACTTTCTTCTTTCACCTTGCTTAGAAGGATTCTCAGCTCCTCATTTTCAGCCATCAAAGTGGTATCATCTACATATATAAGGTTGTTAATGTTTCATCCAGCAATTTTAACTCCAGCCTTGGATTCATCAAGCCCCGCATATCGCATGATGTGTTCTGAATATAAGTTGAACAGGTTGGGTGAGAGTATACAGCTCTGCCGTACTCCTTTCCCAATCTTGAACCAGTCTGTTGTTCCATGGTGAGTTCTTTCTGTTGCTACTTGGTCATTATACAGATTCCTCAGGAGACAGACAAAGTGACTCGGTATCCCCATACCACCGAGAACTTGCCACAATTTATTATGATTCACACAGTCAAAGGCTTTAGAATAGTCAATAAAACAGAAATAGATGTTTTTCTAAAACTCCTAACCTTCCTCCATTATCCAGCAGATACTGGCAATTTGGTCTCTCGTTCCTCTGACTTTTCTAAACCCAGCTTGTACATCTGGCAACTCCATTTTAAATAAACGTGTCTACAGTATAACTCTTGGATTTTCTCACAAGCACCAGGAATGTTTGATGTCAGCTTTAAAAACAATATTTTACTCAAATGTAAGTCAAAGTCAGGTATAAATTGGTGGCAAGTTTTTGGATCAAAATTATGGATTTGATATGTCCTGTGGATAAGTCAGGGGTCATTCCATGGAGGCATTCATTCCATCCAGGCATTCAAAAAAGCCAGAAGCGGTGCCCACAGCAAAGAGAGTAGAAGGGGTTGGTACATCTCTTAGGTTCTCCTGGGCTGAACTAAGCTCTTGCTCTTTGCTACTCTACCCTGAGAAAGGATGGTTCCTTTTATTACAGGCGTGAAGGCACAGTACTCACCTTGACCTGTGGATAAGTTGATTCAGGTTTTGGGGGTTGGGTTTTTTTTTAGTAAAATTCTGGACATACACCTAAATATATTTATTTATTTATTTATTTATTTATTTGTTTGTTTATTGTGTCAGAAGCAAATTGAGGGTACAGTTATAATGTATTTAAAAGCACAAAGTTAAAAACTTGGTATTATATTAGATTTCCTTTGACCAGAAGCTGGCCACTGGTGTCACTGTGAGAAGGGCCTCCATTGTGCATGTGGCAAGGCTAAGATTGCATTGTAGTAAGTGGTCTGTGGTTTGCTCTTCTCCACACTCGCATGTTGTGCACTTCACTTTGTAGCCCCATTTCCTAAGCGGGCTCTGCATCTCGTGGTGCCAGAGTGCAACCCCAATATATAGAGTAGTTGCAGAGCTCAGTCAGAGGAACAAAAGAACAATGGAAGAAAGCATTCTTTGAAACACACTGTTAATTCAGAGGATAGTAATGGAATGCTTTTTAATAAAATCAGAATTAAAAGTGAAGTGTTTCACATCATTGCAGAAGAATGGGCTGCATTGTAGATTATACATTCCAAAGGATATTCCTTTCTTTAGAGTGAATATACTGAGGCAAATGAATCTAATGTATTATTAGATTCAATATTCAAGTTCAGCTGTAGCAGCATTTGCAATAAGAAAAGAAAGAAACAGTGCTGGAAAGGGGAGATAAAATTAATTTCCTTTAAACTCTGCATACTCCAAATCAAAAGTTTATGCACCTCAAAATGTGGGTCCTTTCAAGTCTAATTTGATGCCTGATTCTAGAATAGAAGTGGCCTGGGAGTTGCACTGACCATCATTCAAGATGGAGAATGCATATAATGCTGTTGATTTCCTTCGCCTTCTCAGCAGCTTTTAATATCTCATTGGGTGGCAGAGTTTAGAAAGTTCTGTTTTATGCCCCTTTTGCAAATTTCTGAATGTCCTGGATCCTCTCCCCAGGCTTCAAGGTAAGGAGGGGAAATCTCAGAATGGGACTGATACCTTGAAAGGCATCTGTATATGTATTGTCTTCATTAGATGTCATATTTTTTATTTGAATTACACACATTTTGGAACTCTGGTTGATGCTGAATCTATCACACTTAATGACATCATTGCAGGCAATCACTGTTAACATTACCATTGTAATGACATGCTCCCTCGGCCATCATTGGTAGTTGGCTCTACGTCGAATGTTCTGACTCAGGAATCTCGGGACCCAAGAAAGTCCTGACTGGTGCTATTGGAGTTCAGAGTGGAGTCGCCAGAGGTAAGAGGGGACCAGAACTGGAGCAACGTGCATATAGTTTGCTATACAGTTTCCTCCTCATTTGCAAGTTCTAAATATACTATATATATCCCTTCTGGCTGCCAACGGTTTGGGTATTGTGAGGGCAAAGCCACATCTATTGAAGACAAAAGTAACTACATGAATCTACCAGTAATAGAAGTATAATAAGAGTGCTCATGAATCTCACAACTTTCACTTGTTCTCATCTTTCAATCCTTGGGAAGTAATGGATGTGATGGAAATTAATTCAGTAATGAATGTGCAGAGAGGTTTGGGTAAACTGAAACTTAACCAAGACAAGACAAAGGTACTATTGATCGAAGTTTCCAGTAGCCCAGGTGAGGCTACCCCACCTGTTTCTGTGGTGTTTCATTCATCTGAAGATGCAGGTGCACAGTTTGGGGCAACAGCCTTTATTTGAATAATTAGGAAATATGTGCAATGACTATTGGAATGGCTATGCTGTACAATTTTTGGATCATGTGATTTTAATATTTATACTCGGATGTTTTTAATACTTTGTCTTGATGTTTAAATGTTGTTTATGTCTTATGTTTAATGGTTTTCATGATTTTAATTGATAGTTATATGTTAGTGTTTAGTGATTATGATTTTTTTTCTTTTTACATGTATGCTGGCATTGAATTTTTGCCTTAAGTGGGTTGTAAACCTCCTTGAGTTGTTCCCCCCACTCCCACCACCCCAGGGTGAGAAAAGCAGTATATAAATATAGTAAATAAATAAATATAACTAGGTCACAAACAACACCTGCTAAAAATAACTCTTCTATACAACCATTAAAAGTACAGAAGTACTCTCCATTTTTTACTCTGCCGACCCTATGTTGGAAAGGATTTACCAGGAAATAGAATATTGACCAGAATATAGCAGATAACATGGAGTATGGACAGCAAGCCAGTTATTGATCTTTCATATGTGAATAGGCACATTAAATCCTCATCTGTTTTGATCTCTGCTAGTGCTGGAAATACAGAAGTATAACTCTTGACAGAAAAGGTTATATAGAGGGATCACAATCCAAGAACTCAAACAACTGTGGATTCAAATTAATGCAATATTGTACATTTAAATCTGTGCTGGGAAACACAACAACCTCCCTCCCTCCCTCCCCCCATCTGCCTTTATGGCAGATGGGTTCTTTTATGAGGCAGAAGTGGCAGCCTTATTATTCAATGATTGTCAATTGATTTCATGGCTGTTGTGCTATTTATTGATGTTTGCAGGCGAGTTGGAAGGGGGTGTGTATTGTATGCATGTGGTGGTCCTTTTTATTTTGTAGATAGTGAAAACTGAAAATCCGCAAAGTAAGGGCACTCTGTATGTATATCGAGTTCCAAGGGTGAGGCAGAAACGAGGAGAGATTTAAAGGTACAACACACCTTTTTATTTTTGCTAGCTATCTCTGCTTTGCTTTGCAGTCTCTCTTGATTGGCTGCCTCTCTCCCAAGGGGGAGGGTGAAACCCCCTTCCACACTCCATCGTTGCCAGGAGGTAGGATTCTAATTCTTTTTGTGCATTCCTCCCACATTTTATAGACTTCATTTAATATCCTAGACACAGAAAGATATCAGGCTACTACAACTACAGTGGGTACACTCGTATGTCAGTTTTCCAAATATTTCATGTTGGGGACACACTTTTTCAACATGTATCATTTCATGATACAGTGATTCAATTTTACTCGTAAACTGAAGATTAAATCAACCCCTTACAAGAGTACAAACTCATACATAAATCATAATAATGAAATAAGAGCCCCCGGTGGCATAATGGGTTAAACCCTTGTGCCAATAGGACTGCTAACTGAAAGGTCGGCGGTTCAAATCTGGGAAACGGGTTGAGCTCCCATCTGTCAGCTCCAGCTTCTCGTGTGGGGACATAAGAGAAGCTTCCTACAAGATGGTAAAACATCCGGACGTCCCCTGGGCAACGTACTTGCAGACAGCCAATTGTCTCACACCAGAGCAACTTGCAGTTTCTCAAGTCGCTCCTGACACACACAAAAATGAAATGAATGGGGACACAACATAGCTCATGATAACCTTTCATTTATATTTTTAAATATATATGATTTGTAAGATAAGATTCAAAACTTTTTGTCATTTCTCATTATGTTCACATGGCACACCAACACACTGCAGCCGGCACACTAACATGTCACAACACAGAGTTTTGAAAGGTCTGCTCTATGGGGTAGCTTTCACTCTTTGGTATTTTTAAGGAAAATAATTTAGTAATAGAATATTTTAAAAGGCCTTTGAGAAAGCTACAGCCAAAATCTAATTAACTCTTTTGATTGCAAAAGAAGTACTCCACAGTTGCTATTTACAGTGATGAGGGGCAAGGCATTGTGGCCGTTCAAGATGTTGAACTCACCTCTTGAATTGGATCGGGAATGGAAAGAAAATCAACAAGAGTGGCTAACAGTTATATATTTCACTGTATTAATATTTCATAACTGATTTACAAAAAGATGAATTATTTATGGACAATGTGTTACATTTGATTGATCTCAGCTAAAACAAAGGTGGACAGATAACATTTTAGATATTAGGCAGTCCTGTGTTAGGTCCATTATGTTTCTCCTTCATGTGGTATATCACATTTCTTTCACTTCAAATCCGTTAGCTACTTATGGGTTGTCACTTATACATTTGTGATCCAAAGCAAATCCAGGTAAAGTGCCTAAGAAAACCTTACAACATTCACAATGTTTCCATAAATCTACAAGCAGCAGGAAAGCATACATAGACACAGGACTAAAAAGCAACAGTTTGGTCTGTACCACTACAGATTGCAGCTAGAAGATACAATTTTGGAATTTTTCTTCATCTAAAAACTCCAGCCATGTTAAACAAGCACACAAACAAAGCAGCATATCATTGAAAAGGGCTGTATATTGCCTTGTACCATACTGGGTTTCTCTTTGCAAAGAGTGGTTTTCATGGAGAAAATGGCTGAAAAGGTTAACCTTCACTTGCAGTGGTCCAGACCAGAAATCCATGATCTCCAGCTGGCATTCAATTCCCAGTTGTACATGTCTGCCAAAACTAACTTCAATGTCTCACTTGACAGCCAAATTGTGCACAGTTAGATTTTGGGTCCTAGATTATTTTTTTAAGTGCATGCGGTACATTTGTGCATTTACAGGACAATCATTTATACTTCAGATGTACTTGCTTTTAGAGTATGGGAATTAGAGAGGCAAAACTGGATGATATTTATAACATGATTAAAGATAATATGAGTACTAGAAGAGAGAGCATTATGTGGTATCCAGGATTAGCAGTCTACCCAAATAATGCTTTGCCTTCTTCTCGGAGGGTGGTGAAGAGACTAGTATTTAAACAAGGCTCCTTAGGGTTCTGATCCTGTGTTTCTGCTGCTGTTTTAAATGGTTGTGTACTTCCTTATTAAATGTTTCTCTTATACTGCATTTTGTCGTACTTTTTATAGTGATATACCATTTTGAGTAAGTCACTTCCTTAAAAAGAGATAGCCAGGATAAAATAAATAAATAATAAAGCTAGGTACTGTGGAGTCCCTTTGATTCAATTGAAGATTAAGCATGTGCTTATTTCCCCCTTCACTTGATATAATGTGAAATAAAACCCTATGTGCATTTTCTGAGAACAAGCTCTACCAAAAACACAGCAGGAGGGTTCAGCTGATGTGATCGACCGGGAAACCTTGCCTTATCAGATCTGGGCAGTGTGCGGATTCATTGCTTCCCTTCGCAGCTGGGAGAGTGGCTAAATAAGCCATGGAGTTTCACTTGATTTTCCTGTCATCTGAATAGGAATGTCCCTTCCCATTTGTGGCCTATTTCTCTTCTACAAAGAGAGCACAAGATTTGTTTTCAGATTCCCTGCTTGGTTTGTTGAGAGAGAAAGAAATTAGAAAAAGTAAAGCAGTCAGGTTCAGATAGTGCAATGCAAGTAGGAGTAACTGTACTTCATGGGTTAGCACATATGTGTCAAACACAAGGCCCATAGGCTGAATCCCACTATGTCATTTTATGTGGCCATCTAAATGGTGGACTACAACTCCTCATTTGACATCATGACTAGAGCTGATGCAGTAATATCTGGAAGGCTGCCGTTTGTTTTGTTTAGTCGCAAACACATTCTTCAGGCAATCAAAGAGGCAAGTGTATACCTGGACATTATTTGATTGCCAATATAGAGGTCTTCCAATGAAACTCTATAGCGAATGTTCTGGAAAATTTGATGATAGAGTTGTGATAGAAAATCTAGAGATTCCTAGAGAGGTGTTTATACAGGTTTAAAATGTGTTTTTTAATTCATGTTTTTTCCATTTTCACAGGGATCCTGCACCGCTAACTCTAGCTAATGTGGAGGGCTGGTTGTACTCTTAGATAGTTATACCCTCACAAAGTATGTTGTGAGTGCTTCATAGTACAGGCATGTTAACATATCATTCAATTAGAAGTTGCAATTAACAAAACACCAATATTTCAACTGTATAATTTTATTTTACGTAGAATGGCACAGTATCTCTGCAGCTGTAATCACAAAGGTCTCAACATTGTTGTAGCTTTCTGATCCGTTTTTCTCAAATGTCCTGTTGTTTCCACCTTACATGCGAGTCCTTTGCTACTGCTGCTTTCACTAGACAGGATTTAAAAATGTGAAGGATTACAAAGGTCTCTCTTCAAGTTGTGCATCTATGCAGTTACATTTGCAGAAAAAGAACAAAACTCACCATGGTTGTTCACAGTTATACCAGGGTTCAGGTGCACTAAGGAAACAATGACCTTTCACTCAAGTCAAGGAAAACTGAGAAAGGGAAGCACCACTTTCTTGCCGTTTCCCAAGATGCTCAGCTCACTAAATTCCTTGTGTAGCCCATGAAGGAAAACAACAGCAACAAAAAAACCCTAATCACTCAACAGAAGTTTAGTCTACAATGCAAAGAATGACACAGCACACTGCAGGAAACAAAACAACAATCACCAAACAGCTCAGGGGGGAAATTAAGAACATGTCACTCAAGAGCGCCCTGTGCTAGGTGTTTCACCAGGTGGATCACAATAGATGAAGATCCTACAGCAGGGGTCCTCAAACTTTTAAAGTAGAGGTTTGGTTCACAATCCCTCAGTCTGTTGTGGGGCTGGACCAGGCCCGTAGCCAGGATTTTGATTCGGGGGGCGGGCTGAGTTTGGTTCGGGGGGGGGGGCTGAGTCTGAGTGAAAGAGGGTCTACCCTAACAAACGTTTTATATTGTTACCCCAATACCCCCATGCCTATGGGATATATTGAGCATGGTGATCAGATCATGATATGAATAAACATAACAGTTTAAATAATGTACCAGTAAGGCCTTCTCACAGCCCACCCTGAGAATTTCGGGGGGAGGGGGGCTGATTAGGATTGTTTTTGTGTACCTTCAAGTCATTTCAGACCCAGGGCGACTCTAAGTCGAACGTTTAGGGCAGTTGGTGGGTAAATTACCTTGGAGAGCCACATCCAGCCTCCAGACCTTAGTTTGGGGACCAGTCCTATGGTAAACCAGAGGTGTGGCTACTGCAGGGTAGTTAATCAAAACGGGCCCTTGTTGCCAGCATGAAAGAAAAGCAGTAACAAATGTCCCTTCCTTCATCCCAATATTATATTGGAAACTAAATTAGGTATATCTGAAATACAGAAGAATCCTTCCTTTTTTTTTACCAATATCCCTGACGCTCAATATCTGTTTATATAATTTATAAGCTAGTTCTTCATATTTGTATGCATGTTTTGGGACAAAAAGGGGGGCACATAGGCAAGATTTGAATGGCAACTCAAATTCCGAGAAAATTCATTTTCACCCAAGAAGCTGAGGACTGTGTACAGCTCTGGCTGACATATAGCAGAATTTAAATAATTCAATAACATAGTATAATTCATGTTAGATTTATGATCCATTCCTAAGAAAATAATTAATTCCCAGAGTTAGAGCAGCAAAACAATCTGAAGTTTTTGAGAGAGTTCCCGTTCAAACCTTCAGCCCCATGGAAATCCCATGCATTTGACTGCCTCGCTAATGGATGGACTAGGCAGTTTGACATTCTCACAGGAATACGTGCAGAAGTCCTTTCCTCTCTTGTAATGAATGGAACAGTGTTTGCTAGGGCAAAGTCTCTATGAACATGCTGGAGGCTTATAAGAATTTAAAGGATCAAAGCTAAATACCACATTCCTTTGCTAGGTTACAGATGCTTAAATCCCTCAGAAGTCAATAGGATTTGATTTTAGCATATATGTCCGGGTACAAAGCGGATGGGTTCTTCTTTTACCATTTACACAGTCCTCCATAAAATGAAGGTATATGTACAAAGGAAGGCAAGACTGTCATTTGAAAACTACAACAGAATAATTTAGAACAATATTTAATGTATTATGCAATATCACAGAAAGAGATAATGTCAAAGACAGGGCTGTTTAGTCAATTATCAATGGGCCATGTTTTAGCAACAGTGCAGTTCTTTCTGATGTCCTCAGTTAGGGGTCATATACATCCTCCTTTCTCAACTATGAAGTAACAACTTCAATCCTATGGGGAATTTTAGAAATTAATAAAGCTTTCTTCTTTTTGTTGACACTATTAGCTGTCAAGTCAATTTTGATTTACTATGCTGACCTTAGGAGCCCCTGGTGGCGCAGTGGGTTAAACTGCCGAGCTGCTGAACTTGCTAACCGAAAGGTTGCAGGTTCAAATCCGGGGAGCGGGGTGAGCTCCCACTGTCAGCCCCAGCTTCTGCCAAGCTAGCAGTTTGAAAACATGTAAATGTGAGTAGATCAATAGATACTCCACCAGCAGGAAGATAACAGCGCTCCATGCAGTCATGCCGGCCACATGATCTTGGAGGTGTCTACGGACAACGCTGGCTCTTCGGCTTAGAAATGGAGATGAGCACCAAGCCCCAGAGTTAGACACGACTGGACTTAATGTCAGGGGAAAACCTTACCTTTACCCATGCTGACCCTATGAATGAAAGCCCCAGTCAGCAACTGTGTTGCTCCAGACTTGCAAATTCAGGCTTCCTTGACTAAATCAACCCACCTAGAGAATATTGTATTCATCTGTCTACTGCTTTTCCTAGAATTATCATCTGTACCAATAAGTTACATGATCTCATGTTATATTTAAAGTACAAACACTTCGGTTTGGTCATTTTCACTTGTAGTGTGAGCTCAGGCCTGATTTGCTGTAAGAAGCATTTATTTACTTCAGTATTATTTATTTACAATATTTATATTCCACCCTTCTCACTCCACAGGGCACTCATGGCGGATTACAATGTATATATACATGGCAAACATGCAATGCCATAGATACACAACAGATATAGACAGACACACAGAGGCCATTTAACATTCCAGCTTCATGAGGGTATTCTGGCCACCAGGGGAGCTGTCGCTTCACCGTCCATTTGTGACACTGATGGAGTACTTCTTCATTCTTTGCATACTTGCTAGAGATTTTTATGGCATAGTAAATTAGTCTCCCCACATAAGCAGTACCTACATTTCCTACTTGACAGATGCAACTGTCTTTCGAGCTGCAAAGGTCGACAGCGAGCTGCACAATGGTCGGACGCTCACTCTGACCCGGGCTGGCTTTGAACTCATGACCTTTCAGTCAGTTGTAATCTAATACAGCTGACTCCCAGTCCCGGTGGTATCCACAGAACTCTCCTCCAGAATCACATTTCAAATGAGTTGATTTTCTTCCTGTTGGTTTTTCCTTATTGTCTTCCCATTTGAGATAAAAGACAGCAAGGCTTGACTAGTCAGGAGAATTCACTGCCTGATTCTGTCAAGATTTTTTTTTTTTCCTGTTGGGAAGCAGTTTCTTCAGGTGACGAAGGTGTGCTTGACAAGCAGTCAGCAAATATTTCATCCCTGGAATGAAGGGACTGGGAAAAGCATGGTGCCAGGAAAGGCATTTGGGGTTTCTATTGCAATGTAGATTGCCATTAATGCACTTTATGGGACTTCATCACATGGAGCTAGAGAAAACAAGGGAAAGCGTGGGGAAAGGGTGAGTTTTGTGGGTTTTTGTCTTTAAAGACAACAAAGAATTTACTCACTCCCATCACACTAAGATCGCCTCCTCCAGCTTCTAACTCAAACATCCGTTTAATTCCCATCACATGGGCTGGGGATGACTCCTTCCGTTTCAAGGACACCAACACACTTTTTAAAACAGGCATTCTTGCCTTCAAGACCCTTCCACTGAAACACCTTTCTTAAGGCAGCACTTTCCCTGGGGTCGTTTGCACTGAGATTTCCTCCCACAGTTCCTCCAGGAATTCAATTATTTATCTTTTTTTAATAGAAACAAAAAACATCACTCCAGATAGTAGGAAGGGATTTTAAATTAACTCTTTCCACAAGCCTCAGCATTGGCGATCTGGGGAAATAGGCCTTTTGGCACCTCCCACACACTGCGTCATTGTTTTATTTACAAGTGGGCAACAAAAATGGGCAACTGGAATTAACATCACATGGGGAAATTAGCCATTTTGACCATCTCTATGCGGGGAATTTAAAAATAAGTTGATTGCCAACCTTCCTAAGAATCTTTAGAAATGGCAAAATACCTCACTCCCCACAGTTGAAGCTTGTGTTGCGTGAAGGGCACAGTGGGTTGCCATTTCTTAAGTGTGTAGAAACACTGATTTTATTGTGTGTGATAGGAGCCCCAATAGTTTAAATCCTTTTGCAGGCAGGACTGCTGACTGAAAGAACGGCAGTTCGAATCCAGGGAGCAGGGTGAGCTCCAGTCTGTCAGCTCCAGCTTCCCATGGGGGGACATGAGAGAAGCCTCTCACAGGATGGTAAAACATCCGGGCATCCCCTGGGCAACATCCTTGCAAACAGCCAATTCTTTCACGCCATGAGCAACTTGCAGTTTCTCAGGTAACTCCTGACACACACAAAAACAAAAAGTGTGTGATGAAATCCCCAGTCTTCTCAGCAAAATTAGAATATTTAGCTGGAAGGGAGACACTTCAACCAAAGAACAGAGTTACAGGATGTGACTCCTAACACTAGGAGTCTTAGTACAACAGTCAATTTATGAATAAGGCTGTAGAAAAATTACACAGGAGATAATGAAGACAAAAGCATTTCCCTGTTCCCCTGTTCCATCAAGAGGGAGATCAGAACAGAATATGGAGTGAATTATCATGCCATAATTTAGTTACTTTATTGCTACCCAAGAAAAGCCATACTCTTGCTTGGAACTATTGACCTAAATTAGGAATGGGACAATAGCAACCGCTAGATCAGAACTTTCCAAACATTTCATGCTGGGGACACAGTTTTAGACATGCATCATTTCATGACACAGTAATTCAGTTTTACTATCAAACTGGACATTAGATACAGGCACATACATAAATTGTAATAATGAAATGAATGGAGACACAATATATTTCATGAAAACCTTCCATTTATATATTTTAAAACTTATGGTTTGTAAGATAATAACATACATTTCCAAGATTTTCCAAGGGGAAAATGCAAGTGCACTACACTATCAGCATCTTTACTGTGTAAAAATGCATGCACGTTGGTATTACTTATTTCAGATAGACTCAAAGGTTTCTTGTTACATTCATACAACACACTCTGCAGCAGACATGCGAACACGTTGCGACACACAGTTTGGAAAGCTCTGCACTAGATATTGTTGGACTGCAATTTCCAGCACTCCTTACTTGGGCCATGCTGGCTAAGGGTGCTGGAACTTGCAGTCTGGAAGACCATAGCACTCCCACATAAGTCTAAATCCAAGATGAAGTGTTAAACAGAAAGGGAATGCTTATGTAAGTCCTATTGGTTGAATGGATCTACTGTAGCTAAGGTTAGGAATTAGATTTAAGCAATTACTAATTGGATGACAGGCCTTTGCTCCATCCCTACTAGATGAACTTAATCCCATCCCACGCTGCCATTCCCTTTTCCTTTCGTATCTTGTCTTAGATTGTAAACCTGGAGGCAGGAAGATGTTTTGTGGTTTTACCTGTAAAGTACCATGTGTGATGTTGGCAATATATAAATTTTTATGATACTTATATATATTGTCGAAGGCTTTCATAATCGGAATCACTGGGTTGATATGAGTATCATTGGGTTGTTGTAGGTTTTTCGGGTTGTATGGCCATGTTCTAGAAGTATTCTCTCCTGACATTTCGCCTGCATCTATGGCAGGCATCCTCAGAGGTTGCGAGGTCTGTGAGGATGCCTGCCATAGATGCAGGCGAAACGTCAGAAGGGAATACTGCTAGAACATGGCCATCCAGCCCGAAAACCTACAACAACCCAATTATACTTATATTTTGTCTATCCTACCTACATATACTTCCATCTGACAAGGTTGTTTGAACATCTATACATAAAAAGTTACCCAACCTGCTCTGCAGGTTTTATTGAAGCAAGATTTTGAAGGAAAAGAAAAGTAAATGTATTGGCTGCATATCACAGATTGTTGTTGTTTATTTGTTCAGTCGCTTCTGACTCTTCGTGACCTCGTGGACCAGCCCACACCAGAGCTCCCTGTCGGCTGTGGTCACCCCCAGCTCTTTCAAAGTCAAGCCATACATTTCAAGGATACCATCCATGCATCTTGCCCTTGGTCAGCCTCTCTTCCTTTTCCCTTCCATAATATTACACATTGGTGAAACAATTTGGATTAGTGTCTTCTATGATGGGAAGAGTTTTCTAGATTTGTTGTAGTAGCCTTTCTCTGGATTTACTGTAATAAGGTTCCGAGTCTGGCCAAATTGCTGCTGATGCAATTAATAGAAAATAATATTTTATTTTGGTTTTTTAAAAAAGGAAATCAAAACAGAAACCAAAAGTAATTTGTAGTGGGACAACCAAGCACCTGGGGGAAGGGGGAGTCCATTGATACATCTCTCTTTCTCTTAACACATACCTCCAAGATTATTCATGAAAATGCCTAGAAGTGATCCAAATCTCACTGCAATTCCTCATTTGATTTTAGCCAGAATTGATTAGTCATTCCCCCTCCCAAGTTTGGTATTTAGATATCAAGAAAGTTAAATCCCATGACCTAATATGTACTTAATACAGCAGGAAGGGAAATCAGAAATTCTTCTTCCTGTTCTTCTAGGAAATACTGTGCTGTTTCCTCAATCCCTTCTACAGCTGTTTGTAAGTTGATATAAATAAATAAAAAGGGGGAAATAATCTCTTCTAGCTCTCTCCCAGGAAAATGGGTAAGCATGCTCACTCACTCTACTATGAGCAAGGAACAAAACTGCAACAGCTAAATCTCCTCCTCTTGGTGCTCATATCATTAATGACATTGCACATGCACATGAAGAAATATGCATAGGCTGCACACTCCCTTCAGTTGCACCTGCCGTTTTTGCACTGGTGAACAAAGAACACAGTCATAAGTACATACGAGAGAAAAAGAGGGAGAGAACTTCACCACAGAAGCCAGGGGAAATTTGTTATCATACCAGACCAGACGCACTAGCAGCTTCTTAGCATTGGGTACAGAAATTACAGACAGCCTAAATCTATTGATCAAGTTGAATGCAATTCTGCTTGGCTCCAACAGTATCTGCCAGCTAAATGATGCTTTTCCAATAAACCACAAGACTGACCTATGGGAAGTGGAAAATATATTCAGTAAATCTCATTGATACATTTTCAGTTCCAGGTCAGATGAATTTGGCCCTAAGCTCAGAATGGATTAATGGGACTTTTCAATCAGGTCTTCCTTTCCCTGCAGGTAACATTTGCAGTTTACAGGGAGATTAGTAGCACTGCTACTTATAACCTTCAATGAACCGTGATGAAGGGACAGATATTTCAGAATTTTAAAATTATCAAAAAGTAGTCAGAATAGGGCATTTAGGAGCAGGAACTGCTTCAAGAGTGCCCTGGTTTAGCATGGAAAGATGAGCAAGCCATTACAACAATGTCAAACATTTTAAATATTATGCAAAGGATCTCCTGCTCGAAGCTTTCGTATACTTACGACCTCATCAGACGATATGCATTGGTTCGCCTTCCCTTTTGCCACGGAGCCCACCAGCTCCCAGTTCACAACACACAGCTACTTCTGGCGGGACTCCATGGTAAAAGGAAAGGTTAACCAGCGCATGTTGCCACTGTGGTAACATGGGAGGCTTTCCATGTTAAATTGAGATCAACCAGGGGAAGCAGGGTAGCCAATTCTTCCCCCTGTTAGATGGGGTGTTGGGTGAATCAGGCGGTGTGTGGGGGTGACAAATTCCCTATGCCCCAAATGGGCACCGCCGGATTTGCCACAACATGTGGTGATTCCGGCAGCCCATTTGATGTGATTGAAAGTTAATGTATACATTCATCCCTACTGCTTGGAAACTCTTACACATCTTTAAAAAAGAATTGGGTATACTGAAAAGGGAACTCTTTCGCTCCTGCCTGAGATCATTTTGTCTCTGCAGAACAAATTGAGAATTCAAAAAGGAAGGCAAACGGGCACATGCCACTGAATTTACCCATCTGATGAAGTCATACATATATTCTCCATTTGTTCAGAACAAATGCAGAATTCTATGTAGACAAAAAAGTTGAGCTTCAAAAGCCCAAATAAATTATTTAAAAAAACCAAAAACCCTTGAGTTTTGAAACTTGCTCATTTCCCCATCAGTCATTTTCCCCAGATACAGACTTCAGGAAGCTGTGTGGAGCAGCTGCCATAGCTGTAGTTCCTACCATGTTCAGATGGAGCCTGGAGCAAAGGACAAGGAGCCAGCTGAGGTCAATGGGTTCACGCCAAACAGCATTGACTCCATTGGGTCTAAAATGTTTCTCAATGGGAACTGAAAATCATTCCCTAAAGCAGGGGTCCACAAACTTTTTCTACAGAGGGCCAGGTCACAGTCCCTCAAACTGTTGGAGGGCCGGATTATAATTTGAAAAATAAAACATGAATTCCTGTGCACGCTGCACATATCTTATTTGTAGTGTAAAAAACACTTAAAAACAATAAAATAATTAAAATGAGGAACAATGTTAACAAATATAAACTTATTTGTATTCAATGAGAAATGTGGACCTGCTTTTGGCTGATGAGATAGGATTGTTGTTGTTGTTATGTGCTTTCAAGTCGTTTCAGACTTAAGTTGACCCTGAGCGAGGGCCAGGTAAATGACCTTGGAGGGCCGCATTCGGCCCCCGGGCCTTAGTTTGAGGACCCCTGCCCTAAAGTATACTCAGCTGATAATAACCAGCTTGTTAAGCTGCACAAGTACCATGGTAGAGTTACAAGAATATACAAGATAATGGCTGCATTCCAAGTCAAAATACTCAAAAGGCAACAGAGTATTGTACTATAGTACTATAGCACTATAATCAGGGTCCAGTTTGGTTAGTTTTTGGATAAAAGACCACCAATGAATACCAGGTATTATAGGCTAAATTTCAGAGGAAGCAACTGGCAAACCCACTTCTGGGTATCCCTTGCCTAAGAAAACCCTATGAAATTCATTGAGTCATCATAAGTTGATAAATAACTTGAAGGTATACACACAATATAGTTGTTTTAATAATTCATAAAATAATCACCTCTATTATAGTAAAGGTTGCTGGAAATAGCAACCTTCTTCAAGCCTCCACTAGTCATTTGTTATGTATATAATTCAGATTGCTTATTGTATTGCATATGTGTGTATTGGTATGTAGTTTTCCTTAAATCTCTCTTGTGGGAGGGGCTGCAGACCATGTGACCAGATCTGGGACTGTTCAGATTTCAGACTCCGTTTTAGAAACAGTATGCTTTTAGAAGTCTGTAGAAACAGACTGTACAGAGATTCTCAGAACAGAGAGATGCTTTAGACTTTGGACTGTTGATTATAAGAAAGATGCCCTGTGTTATCTACAGAGAGAAACTACTTCAAATCCTATCTGTAAGCAAAGTACGTGTATGCTGAATACATGAAGTTTGTGAGTAAACCAACTATGTTATTTTAACAAAGACTACTTTATTTTTGGTCTCTTGGAAGCATGGTTTAAACCAAGATGTTTCAAGAGAGAGTAGATGTTTTCTGGGCAACTGAAATAACACTTCTGAAACTCTGCTATATGTTTTTTGTGCATTGGCATATCTTTGTCCCTAACAGTTCAAAGAGATATCTAAGTCTATCAATTTAACAGCTGAGAAAGCTAATTGCCTTTGAAAGAGCTCTGGCATGGGCTGGTCCATGAGGTCATGAAGAGTCGGAAGTGACTGAACGAATAAACAACAACGTGATATGCTCTCATCATGATAAAAGTAGCACTCAAAACGTAGCAATGCTATAAAACAGAGCTATTGTGGAATGATATAGAGTTTGGATGGAAATCATGTTGTCTTCCAAATATTGTTGGACTACAACTCCCTGCAGCTCTGACCAACATAGCTTATGGTAAGGAATGCTGGGAGCTGCAGCAGAGCCATATCTAGAGGGCTACACGATTTCTTCTCCTACTTAACAGGTGATCCTGTTGTGGATTTTCAACTAGCCCTTTTGGAGCAATGAGGCAGCAAACAACATTGCCAGTTTTCAAGAGTTTTTGTTATCAGTCGTGATGACAGTTGTCAGCCTTAGCTGAAGGAAAGGAACTGCTAGCTCACTCCCTTTGGTCAGCAAGTTTTATAAAATTTTATAGTGCACGGGCACAAGAGTTTTTACTAAGTTTATTTCCCCGAAATCTTCTGATTAGCAAGCAATCACGTGATTACACAAGTTTCTATTTTATGCGCATGCGCCCTCTAGCAATCAATTTAAGGCACATATACATCACTGAGCAAAACATTGCAATTATTTTTGCTTCCCTCTTAATCCTACATATTCAAGTAAAACATTCTACAAATATATAAACCTCACTTGCCTAGTTTCCAACAGATCTCACAACCTCCAGGATGCCTGCCATAGATGTGGGCAAAATGTCAGGAAAAAATGCTCCTAGAACAGCCCAAAAAACTCATAACAACCCAATGATTCCAGCCATGAAAGCCTTTGACAACACATGAAACATTCTAAAGATTTTCAGAATAAGAACCGACCCCCATGATATATCAGCAATGGGGCATGACCTTAGAATCATAGAGTTGGAAGAAACCTCGTGGGCCATCCAGTCCAACCCCCTTCTAAGAAGCAGGACAATCGCATTCAAAGCACCCCTAACAATGGCCACCCAGGCTCTGTTTAAAAGCCTCCAAAGAAGGAACCTCCACCACACTACTGGGCAGAGAGTTCCACTGCTGAACAGCTCTCACAGTCAGGAAGTTCTTCCTAATGGTCAGATGGAATCTCCTTTCTTGTAGTTTGAAGCCATTGTTCCGCATCCTAGTCTCCAGGGCAGCAGAAAACAAACTTGTTCCCTCCTCCCTACATTTATTTATATTATTGACCTTGTTAATAATACAACAGTAAATTTCTTTAGAGCTGTGAGATCAAAAATGTATAAACCGTTTTTCCCTGCTGCTCATCTGCTCTACAAGATCTGATATTCTTTGCCTAGAAGGCACCTAAAAGAAGCATCAGTACTTCACTATGCAATGGGGTTTTAAAGCTGCTATTCTAATCACACTAATTTAAGCCTCACTGGTTTCATTAGGACTTAAGCACAGCTTTCTTTAGGTTCTAGATGAGTAACCGTATCACACAATTACAATAAAAACAAAAAAGACCTAAACTGAATTGTTAGTGAGAACTCGGGTAAATTCATGTTGTGTGCCTGTGTATGTATGTGCCCCATTAATTCTGTGGACCTGTTCTGGTTGCCCCTAGGAATTGGATTTAGGCCAAAAAAAACTTGAATCACATTTTAGAAACTCACAATGTATTGTGGTGTACGATTTCATTGACTAGAATCTATTTGATTAGATGCATCTAAGGAAGCAGACACTGGTCCATGAAAGTCTATGCTTAATGAGCTTTATAGTTTTTCTTTATGCTATTTTCACTCACTAGTAAAAAGGGTCCAGCTGAAGACAGGGATGTGGCCTGCTTAGGATCAGACTATAGGGCTAAAAAAGCTGAAGTCTTCAGAAAATTGGGTGAATCTACACTGTAGAATTAATGCAGTTTGACACCACTTTAACTGCCATGGCTGAATGCTGGGAGTTGTAGTTTTATAGGGTCTTCTCTGCCAAAGAGTGCTGGTGCCTCATTAATTACAAATCTCATTATTTCATAGCATTGAGCATGACAGTTAAAGTGGCAACACTGCATTAATTCTACAGCATAGATGCATGCGTATTGGAAGTGAGGTAAGAGGCCATTTTGTTCTCATCTCAAACCCATTGTGTTTAAGATGAGAAAACACATTTCTAACAAATGATCCTGAGCCTTAAAAACAATTCTGCTCTTAATTTAATCCATTAGATCTTGCTAAATATTTCATCTTGAATTGTCTTCTGGGCTTACTTGTTTTCTCTAGAAGAGGAATATCTGTCCATTCAGTTTTTATAGAGAACTGCTGCATCACAGTGTTTAGTTTGTTGCCCTTCCTACTTTCTTTCAAGTCTGGTAAACAATGGTGTTGCATTTTTAAAAGGCATTTTCCACTGGAACTTGTTTAATCAGAAATAACAGATATTCTCCTAGCTACGGCCTGAGTCTCTCTTTTCCCAAATACTAATGGCAAGAAGTATTTTGGATTTTTTTAAAAATTGAAATACCTCTATTTATGTGTGTGTTTGTAATTCAGATATCTTAGAGAGGGGATCCAAAATCTAAACACAAAATGCATTTCTGGTTCATATACACATATACACTCTTTATACACATAGACTTAAGGCAATTTTATACAGAATATTTTAAATAATTTTACATGAAGCAAGGTTTGTGCACATTGAACTATCAGAAAACAAAGCAGCCATTATCTCATGTGGAAGGTATCTACACTGTAGGTTTAATGCAGTTTGACATCAGTTTTGCTGGCTTAGTGTCATGGGAAGTATAGTGTTACCAAGTCTTTAGCCTTCTTTGTCCAAGGCCCCTTCCACACAGCTGAATAAAATCTCACATTTTCTGCTTTGAACTGGAATATATGGAAGTGTGACTCAGATAACGCAGTTCAAAGCAGATATCATGAGATTTTCTGCCTTGATTATTGTTGTTGTTCATTCATTCAGTCATTTCCGACTCTTCATGACTTCATGGACCAGTCCATGCCAGAGTTCCCTGTCAACCGTCACCACGCCCAGCTCCTTCATGGTCAATTCAGTCACTTCAAGGATACCATCCATCCATCTTGCCCTTGGTTGGCCCCTCTTCCTTTTTCCTTCCATTTTGCCCAGCATAATCTTCTCCTTTGTTCTCATGATGTGGTCAAAGTACTTCATCTTTGCCTCTACTATCCTTCCCTCCAATGAGCAGTCAGGCTTTATTTCTTGAAGTATGGACTGGTTGGATCTTCTCGTTGTCCAAGGCACTCTCAGAACTTTCCTCCAACACCACAGTTCAAAAGCATCTATCTTCCTTCGCTCAGCCTTCCCTAAGGTCCAGCTCTCACATCCGTAGGTGACTACGGGGAATACCATGGCTTTAACTTTGTTGCCAGGGTGATGTCTCTACTCTTCACTATTTTATCAAGATTGGTCATTGATCTCCTCCCGAGAAGTAAGCATCTGCCTTGATATTTTGGGTTATGTGGCTGTGTGAAAGGGTCACAAGAGTGCTTATGCTTCATCAAACTACACATCCCAGGATTTCATTGTATTTAGCCACGACAGTTAAAATGTTGTCAAACTAGACTAAATCTACAGTGTAGATGCACTGTGGACAATTTTGGATATTTCTGTATTTCGGGTTTTGGAATTCCAGATAAGGGATGTTCAAGTTCTGTTGGTGCTCCACCTGCTTTCTTGTAAAGCGCTTCTCCTTCTGGCGACTGCATGTGATTCTCTTATTGCTTCGGTTGATTTTAAAACATGAGTTGTTAAAAGTTAGAACAGCCTAAATACCCTGAAGGTACCAGATCCCATCTGCTCTTGCATATCCTCCAACTGTCCCAGTTTTGCAGGGAAAGTCCTGGTTATCCCATTTTTTCAGCTACTTTTAAAGCATTACAGTTTCTCCCTCTTCTTCCTCCCACTTTCCCTCTTTGTCCTCAGCTTACTTCAATTGCTGCAAACTGAGTTCAGTTAATTGGGGAGAGATAAAAAAGATGGGATCTTGCCGTTCATTTTAGACTCAAAAAGCAAAGTACTGTAGTCTGTCCTTACTTGCGTTATTCCTCATAGCACTCTATTTTTGTCTTATACTACCCTTTATATTAATCTAATCATTTTCAGAGTTTTGATTTTGATAGTTGCCCCAAGTATTCTAATAGAAAAGTACACTATAAATAAAATAAATATTGAATGATTTTAGAGGGCAACTTCCTATTTAATAAAACTAATTCTGCTAAGCAATTTCAGGAAGTCCTATCAATTTTTAACATTTATATTCTGTTCTTCATAACATTTATGCCAAAGTGATTTAGAATGCAATTTAAAATCCCAAACAACAGTAAAACAAAACAAACAAAACAAATAAAAATCAATAAGACAATTGGTCAAATAATTACACCCAAATGGAAAGCTGATATTACCAGTGCTTAAAATGCAAGCCAATTAAAAATTCTTAAATACAATCTGACATCTAAAAGATAATAAAATAGGCACCAGCAATCTTTGAGAAGGGGGCGATCCAAACTGGAGCAAAAGATGGGGAATCTCCCCCCACTCCTTTGATTTCCCTGCCTGATACCCAGTGACCATGGGATGCTACTCACAGACCTTGATGGAAGGCCTTAGCATTTGGGCAGCAAGAAAGCAATCTTTAAGGTACCTAGATCCTAAGGGGTGAGGTAGGTTCACGTGGCCCATGTTGTACTGCATTTCACAGTATTCCTCAATGCTGGCTAGGACTCATAGGAGTTGCAGTCCTACAAAATTGGGCGGGCTCCAGGATTCCTACCATTCTCCTAAAACAAAGGCTTTAAACAATCAAAATCAGTACTTTGACTTTGAAAGAAAGCAGTCTTTCAAAACTGGTAAGCTATGTTCTCAACACACTGTCCCTATTAGTATCCTGCTGGCTTCATTTTATACCATTTGCAGCTTCCCAGTAGGTTTCAAGAATAGTCCCATGGACTGTTTGGATGTAACAGGGGTAATTGGGCAGAAATAATTAGTGGCTCTGATAATTTCCTGTTTATAACAATAAACAGGAAGTTATCAGAGCATTAATTATTTCTGCCAAATTATCCGTGATTAGTACTAGTCACCACTGATTTACCAACCCAAGATGGTAGAAAGTACCTTGTGCCACATAGGCCAAGCCATTATCCCTCAGTGTCACTTGGTGATATCATCCCTCCAAATAGGTAGTAGCAGATTCGTCATATCTTTCTTCCTCTGACACCCAGACAATAGAGCCAATTCAGTGTAGATATACAGTATAGTATTGTCTGAAGGGAGTAGGAAAACAAGGAGTAAGAATCAAGGCAATGAGTGTGAGGTTTGTAGAATAGTTCTAGTGACTGTGTGTCTAACATGCTTATTAGAGTTAGTATGTTTTATGTTACGATGAATGTCTTAGATATAGTTCATAGAATCACAGAATTGGAAGAGACCTCATGGGCCATCCAGTCCAACCCCCTGCCAAGAAGCAGGAAAATTGCATTCAAAGCACCTCCAACAGATGGCCATCCAGCCTCTGTTTAAAAGCTTCCAAAGAAGAAGCCGCCACCACACTCCGGGGCAGAGAGTTCCACTGCTGAACGGCTCTCACAGTCAGGAAGTTCTTCCTAATGTTCAGATGGAATCTCCTTTCTTGTAGTTTGAAGCCATTGTTCTGTGTCCTAGTGATCTTTGTGGCTGTTGTCATGTAATACAGAATTTTTTCAATATTTTTCTCCAATTTCGCCTCTGTCATTCCTAGCAGGTATATTTCCAGTTTCATCTGGAAATTTATATTAATTATTTTTTGTGTCCTTTCGTGTATGTTTTGCCAATAGTCTCTCACTTTTTAACACAACTACCACAACCACTACGTGGGGCTGTCCTTGAAGACGGCCCGGAAGCTTCAGCTGGTTCAGCGCGCGGCAGCCATGCTACTAACTGGAGCGGGATGCAGGGAGCACACAACGCCCTTGTTGTCCCAGCTCCACTGGCTGCCGGTCTGCTACCGGGCCCAATTTAAGGTGCTGGTCTTGGCCTACAAAGCCCTAAACGGTTCCGGCCCAAAATACCTTTCGGACCGCATCTTGGCCTATGAGCCCACGAGGACCTTGAGATCGTCCGGGGAGGCCCTTCTCTCGATCCCGCCTGCCTCACAGGCACGCCTGGCGGGGACGAGAGAGAGGGCCTTCTCGGTGGTGGCCCCCCGGCTGTGGAACACTCTCCCTGCAGACATCAGACAGGCGCCCTCCCTTATGTCCTTCTGAAAAAACCTTAAGACATGGCTGTTCGAGAAGGCATTTAATTAAGTGCTATAATAATGTGGTAAAGATGACTGGAATGGAACACGGAATATGAGATTGGTTATGATTCTACTATGAGACGAAGCGGATTATTTAGTGTAATTTTGTAATTGTTGTATTGCTACATGTTGTTTTGTAATTGCCTTTTGTAAATTGTCTTTTTACATGTTGTACACCGCCATGAGTCGCCCAAAGGGCTGAGAATGGCGGTTAACAAATGCATCAAATAAATAAATAAATAAATAAAAAGACCTCTCTTGTTTCCCACATTTCCAGCATTTTTTACTTACGTTTTTATAATATTTTCCTAATTTGTTTGCTGTAATGAGCATCTGCGCATATTTTCCTAATTTGTTTGCTGTAATGAGCATCTGCGCATCATCTTCATCTACATCTATGGCAGGCATCCTCAGAGGTTGTGAGGTTTGTTCGAAACTAGGCAAATTGGGTTTATATATCTGTGGAATGTCCAGGGTGGGAGAAAGAGCTGTTAGAGCTGTTCAGCAATGGAACTCTCTGCCTCAAAGTGTACTGGAGGCTCCTTCTTTGGAGACTTTTAGACAAAAGCTGGATGGCCATCTGTCAAGGGTGCTTTGTGTTTTTCCTGAATGGCAGATAATTGGACTAGATGGCCCATGCGGACTCTTCCAACTATGATTCTTGACTGAGAAGGATCACTAGGATCATATCCCCCTGATTCTTCTCTTAAGAGGGAAGGTGGTCATTAGATCCAGCACAACAGGGAAAACGCATCCACTCTTGATTTTGCCTCAAGTTCTCCTTCAGCAGCTCTGGGTTGTACAGGAGCTCTACTAGCACCAAATCTTTGAAGGGCAGGGCCCAGCAGAATTCTCAAACAGCTTGGAAGAGCAGCTGCCAGAGGAGCAGCAGATATATAAACAGTGAATTCACTTTCCCCCATGGTACTGATCAACTGGCTGCCCCTGCTCTCAGGCCAGCCATTGCCATTTTAGTACCTAACCCTGGCCTGAAGCCAACCCGAACCTGGTCTAGATTAAATGCTTGCTCTGAAATCATATGGAATTGAGCTGCTACAACACCCTGCCAAAATATTACCCAGAGGGGGATATTAGTAACTGAGTGAGAGTTATTGAAGTAGCTCGGATGCAAGAAAGGTTTCTGCCCAGCTGCCATTTTCAAAAGTATTGCTGCCAACTCCTCTCATAAAAGGGTATTAACTCGTTTTTGGAGATAACCTTGGTTCTTACTTTTCCATGTACTGATTAATAATAAAGATGGGATCATGAATAGACATGGGCCATGTCTACATGGGCCATTTTCCCTGGGAGGGTGAGGACAAACTCTATTGTTTTGCCTTGTGTTTGGCAAAGTCAGGGAATGCTCCAGAACTTTCCTACAGCACTTTACTTTCAGTAGGGAAAACAGTTGAGCCAATTCTGAATTAGAACCAGTCCTGCTCTTCACACGGCCATTCTGCTTCCCCCAGGCTCCGCAGCATAGGGATAAGGAGATGGCACCTACCTTAACTGTCTTATCATCATTAATGTGGTGGCCATGGATCTCTAAAGACCTCCTGTAAGTTCCTGGACATGATTGCTGACAATTTGCAAGAATGCCTGCATGACTTTGAAAAGGATGGGGTATTGCCTCTCATTTCCTTCCACTTCCCTCTCCAAGTCTCTACAAACATTGGAAATGGTGCCCAGGAATAGCCAGGACCTCTTTGAAGCTCTGAGGCCACTGCAATGACAATAACAGGTCAATCAAGGTAAAAGTGACCATCCAGTAGTGCCAACTCCCACAGCAGGATTCTGGCACGCAATGGAGATGCCCCTGGGGCTAGCATAGAGTATTGCACTCTGGACGAGCCCCAGGTTTATTTATTTTATCGATTTATTAACTTTATTTCTAGCCTGCCTTTCTCCCCATGAGTACTCAAAGTAGCTTAGAGTAACATAACCTGATAAATTTAAAAACATAATAAATACAAAAATAAAACAATTAAAAATTTGATATTTGTGTCAAGAATTAAAAATACGGTTAATATATAATAAAATACTCATACAGTTAAAATTACATTTAAAACTAAATGTCCTCCTCAACTCCCCACCCACACGTACACACACAACCTCCTCAGCAGTATGCCCCTCATCTTCCCCCAAATGCCTGATGGCAAAGAAGTCTTAACTTACTTGTAAAAGGCAAGTAGGGATGGGGCTGTTCTCATCTCTCTTGAGAGAAAGTCCAAAGTATGGAAGCAGCCAGTAAAAAGGACCCCTCCTTTGTTCCCACCAAATGGGCTTGAGCAGGTGCTGAGACAGAAAAAAGGTTTCAGAGGATTGTAGATTTCTAACAGGTTCAAAGAGGTTTTCCTGCCAGTGTTCATGGTCAGCTGCACCCTCCAAACACTGACTATATCTAAAAGTAGTTTCCCAAAGATACTATCTAGTTATAGGAAAAAGAAAAACCAGGACAAGATAACTGTGTCTTTGACTTTTAATTAACTTTGAATATGTTTTCATGGTTTTTAACTGTGACATTATTAATACTGTTTATATATAATCCTGTTTTAATGTTTGCATATTTGTATATTTTAAATTGTATGTTAATGCTTTTATGTTAAGCCTCTTTGAGTCTCCTTCAGAAGAGATAAAGTGGGGAATAATAATAATAATAATAATAATAATAATGCGTGCATTATTCGAAAATATATCACACAGTCCTAAACGCTTGGGAAGTGTTCAACTTGTGATTTTGTGATACGAAATCCAGCATATATATCTCGTTTGCTGTGTCATACTGTGTTTTTGTGTCAGTAAAATAATAATACCAATAATAACAACAATAGCAGATCCTGAAGGCAGCTGTGTTTAATTACAACAAAAGAGATGACACTTCAGTTAAAACCAGGGTATCTCTGATCAGGATGATGAAAAGACAGGGATCATCCATTTTTCTAAAATGCCCTGTCCCATTCACTAGTCCATTTAGAATAAATATCATGGTGAGGAAAAAGGTGCAACAGAACTAGCAAATGTGAATACTTGGGAGAGAAAGTTGAATGGGCTTGTGTTGATGAAAGTGCAAACGCATTCCAAGAAGGTCAGTAATCCAGCTTTTTAACAACCACATAGAGATCACATCTGCAACCAGTTACCTCACTTAAAATCACAGAGTATTTTCCATAAAGGCAGATACTTAGCTAGCTTGTTTATATCTTGCTTCAAATTTGTATTTCCAGCTGGAACTTTATAGAACAACCTCTTAATCCAGTGAACAGCAATTCTGAGTTATTGAGGCAGAGAAATGTACAATCAAGGCCGAAACCTTGTGAGATAGTTTAGGAGCTTAGTTGCAGGGGTTATTTAGCCCAAAAATAGGGATGATGCATTAAAGGTTAGCGATGACAAAAGGGATTATTTTCACTTACACAATTATAGTATGTTAACACCATTTTAACTTCCAAGTGTATATGCAATACAAACCTGTGATTTGTAGTTTCAGGAGGTGTTTTGAGCAACAGAGTACACACTGTGCTCTGCACCAAAGTATAAATTCTCAGGGCTCTGTAGTATGCAGTCATGGTTGTTAAAGTAGCATCAAAGTGCCATAATTATGTACTGTGAAATAAACTTTTTTTATTATCACCTAACATTTTACATATTATTCCCAACTTGTACATAACTGAATCCTAAAACTAACCCAGTTACTGGGGCATCTTTAGTTTAGCCACTTTGTCTTCAGAAAGGAAATAAAAACCCTTTGAAAATCCTGGTGAAGGTTTAGATGCCCCAGGAAAGCCTATTCACTTTTTACAGTTTCAAGAAAAATCTCAGTGAGGGAATTGTGAGTGGACTCATGGTAGTTTTAGATCTAATTTCGGAAACCCTTGGGGCTGAATGTCCAGAACTCTAGCCACCTGTTAAAGCAAGAAGTTAACACCTTCAGGGAGTAAACACTGAATCACTTCCAGTTTCTGTGCCTCCGCTCACTAAGCAAATAGCTTACCCACCTCTTTAATGAGAACCAGTGGCTGAGTGATGTATCTGTTTAACCACCCAAACACCAGCAGAGGTGGGATAATCTGGGAACTGAGCATCCGGGGAGGAAGTAAAGGAATCCGAAAGAAGAGTGCTGACGTTTCTGTTCACACCACAAAGGAGTTTTGTTTTTGTTTTTTTACAAAAGATGCCTCTTTGAAAGACATGGGAGAAGCCCACCCCCCACCCCCTTTAGGTAGTTGAAACAGGATGAATGTGTCATGGTGATGGAGAAGGAAAATCCAGGCCACACTCCAAACCATCCAAAGGACTCTCCTTCTTGGCATGTTCTCCATATTTAGGAGCTTCCTAATTTGTATGGAGAATATGAAGGAATGTGAAAGCAGGCCCCTTGCATTCAACCCATCTTTGTTGTGGCCCTCGGCAGTAGCAGATGAGGGCAAAGTGTCAGTGGCATCAACGCAGCTACTCCAAATACTACAGAGGGGTGTTGAGGTTCAGAGTTCTCTCCATCCTATAAGGTGAACTCGTCTCCAACTTATTCAGAGAAAAGACTCTTTCCTTTGTAGTCCTTTGAGAGACTGCCTGAGCTATTATTGGACAGTATTACCTATCCTCCACTTTCATGGTTCCAGATAAAGCTGAGAATGAATCTGGCAAGATAAAAAGGGGGGGGGGTAATTCCTATAGTTGGGTAGAACAAGAAAACTGGCTGGGTCAGATTATCTTTCCACACAGGGTAGAGATGGTTAGTAATCTTCTGCCTTCTGGTGCATGGGAGGAGACAAGTCAGTTGAGGATATCCTGCCATCCTGCTGGAAAACACGCCCCTATACCTAAACAGCTCATGCTATTGTAAGTGACTACAGATAGCCCTTGGTATCTGCTGGAATTTGGTTCCAGGATCCCCCTGTGGATACCAAAATCTGTGGATGCTCGTCTCATTATATTGGGAGTGCTTTGAATGCGATTTTCCTGCTTCTTGGCAGGGGGTTGGACTGGATGGTCCATGAGGTCTCTTCTAACTCTATGATTCTATATACAATGGTGTAGCAAAATTGTGTTTCTTATATAAAATCAATGTTTGTGCTTTAGAATTTAAAAAATGTAACAATTGTCAAGCCACAGGTGGTTGAATCTGGAGATACAGAGGGCTGGCTGTATATATTTTTTTCTAATTTATTTCTTTCCAACTCTGGGTAATAATGTGCAGCAGGGTTAAAGCCCTGATTAGGCACTTGTCAGAAACATACTAGGTATAGAAAAGGAGGAACTATGTAGATTCTCAGTACTGAGTAAGCAGCTGTAAGAGCAGCAGTTCAGATCCCTGGAGGTTTCTTTGAAAGCCACTATATTAACTCTAGGATGCAGCTCGGATTGCACGGTGATACTCCCCAGGCACCACCAGACATATGATGCAAACATATCAACAAGGGGCCATTTCATAGTTCATCTATTTGTTTGGCTATAAGTCAAAGAAATATAAAGGCAGGAGTTAACATTAGATATACCAATAATCGTGAATGGCACTAACTGGCATTTTAATGCACACACAAATGTAACCTCTTGATGCTGTTGTTGTTAAAGCAAATTAATTTAGGCAGCTTGCCATTCATGTAGTTTATTAAAAGATTTCCATTTGGACATGAAGTAATAACTCAAAACAGTAGCCAATGCTTTGACTAGGGTTACCAACCCTCCTAGAGGACATCTATACCGTAGATTTAATGCAGTTTGAAACCACTTTAACTGGTATGCTTCAATACTATGGAATCCTGGGGATGTAGTTTGACAAATCTTTCGCTTTTTCTGCCCAAAAGTGCTGATGCCTCATCAAACTACAAATCCCAGAATCCCATGGCATTGAGCAATGGCAGTTAAAGTGTTGTTAAACTGCATTAGTTCTAGAATGTGTAGATCAGGTGTGGGCAAACTAAGGCCCCTTCTTTTCCCCTCTCAGCCCCTTAAACTTAAGCGGCTGAGGGGTGGGGTGGGGTGGGGTGGGGTGGGGTGGGGGGAGGAAAGGGCCTGAGGCCAGGAATTGTGAGAGCTGAAATTCAAAACACCGAAGTTTGCCCATACCTGATCTACACACTTTAAACTAAGCTTTTGGAGCCCTAGCTTAATCAGATAAACCTGAATTGGAAAACGACCTAGGAACGGCTAAGGCATTGGAATGGATGAGGACTGAATATGACAACATAGTTTTAAAAATTTTATTGTTCACTGGTTTGATGTTTATATATATATATATTGTAATGTGATGTTTTATTTTTATTGATGTATTTTATATATGGCATCGAATTGTGCCGATTGTTTGCCGCCCTGAGTCGCCTTTGGGCTGATATGGGCGGGATAGAAATGGGCTGATATGGGTGGGCCCAGGCCCGGGGGCTAGATGTGGCCCCTTGGGTTCTTTTCTCAGGCTATCTCTCACATGCACCATCCTATCCTTTCTTTCTTCTCTCTTTCCTTTCTCCTTCCTTCCTTACTGCCTCCTTTCTCCATCCTTCCTTCGCCTTCCACCCTCTCCTCCTGCCTTCCCTCTTTCCTCCTTCCTGCTCTCTTTCCTCCCTCCTTCCCTCTCTCCCTTTCTTATTCCTTCCTTTCCTTTTGTCTCTCCTTCTTCTCCCTTCCCTCCCTCCCTCCACCTACCCAATCCCTTCCTCCCTTCCTTCCATCCTTCTCTTCCTTCCTTTCTTCCTCCTCTTTTTCCTTTCTCCTTTCCTCCTGGGGGGATGTTTAGCTGGGAGAATAGAAGGTAGAGAGGGAACATGAGAACCATGTTTCAAGATTTAAAAGTGAGAAGGAGGGGGGAACTGACTTTCTGTGGCTCTAGAGCAGGGGTCCTCAAACTAAGGCCCGGGGGCCGGATACGGCCCTCCAAGGTCATTTACCCGGCCCTTGCTCAGGGTCAACCTAAGTCTGAAAAGACTTGAAAGCACACAACAACAACAACAACAATCCTATCTCATCAGCCAAAAGCAGGCCCACACTTCCCACTGAAACACTAATAAGTTCATGTTTGTTAAAATTGTTCTTCATTTTAATTATTGTATTGTTTTTAAGTGTTTTTGCACTACAGTTAAGATATGTGTAGTGTGCATAGAAATTCCTTCATATTTTTTTCAAATTATAATCCGGCCCTCCAACAGTTTGAGGGACTGTGACCTGGCCCTCTGTCTAAAAAGTTTGAGGACCCGGGCTCTAGAGACTAGGGCACAAGGGAGCAATGTTTTCAAATGTCAGGGAAAGAGATTCGACTGAAAAGATTAAGAAGAATGTCCTGGAGAGTGGCATAGGCTGCCTCGGAGTGTGGTAGAGTTTCCTTCTCTGGGGGCTTTTCCACAGAGGCTGTCTAGGATTCTAGATCAGGAGTAGGCAATATGGGGTCTAATGGGTGCAGTTTTTCTCTCCTGTCCACCAACTCATCCTGACCAAGGCCAACCCTTTTGGGATCCAAACGTTCCTCTGCTCTGGCCTGCCATGTGGCCCCCAAATTAGAATGTTTGTCCTTGCCTGCTCTAACGCATCTTTTGTAGCAAAAACTGATATAAGACCCTGTCTTATTTTCAGAGAAACTGGGTATTTCTTTATATTAAGTTGTTGTTAAAGACATAGAAACAAGGCCAGTTTTTTTTTAAAGCACCTCCATGGTAGTGCTGTGGCTTATTGGAAAATAGATCAAAAGGTTTTTAAAAAATCACACCTCCAAGCTAGAAACAAAATGACCCTCCACATTAGCAAAATTGCTATCTATGCACATGATGGGGGCAGTTTAGTGACTGGCACGCTTTCCTCTGGCTCTTCCTTTAATTTTCTCCAGATCCCTTCCTTTCCCCTTGTTGGATCCCTAATGTTAAGCTATTAAGACATGGTAGAAAGAAACCTCTATCTTGGCTCCAAAAGCAACTGGAAAAAAGTGAGCAGTGGGAAGCCCCTTAGATTCAAAACAAGAAAGAAAGAGAGAAGCAGGACAGCTTGGCAGGTGCAGACCGCCCATGGACGGGATATTATGCAGGCACTTTCTTGCTCAGGGGAAGGTCTACTTGCTTGATAAAGTACTATAATAATCCCTGACCGGGCCCCCTTCCACACAGCTGAATAAGAGCTCTTCCACACAGCCCTATATCCCAGAATATCAAGGCAAAAAATCCCACATTATCTGAATGTGGACTCAGATAACCCAGTTCAGAGCAGATATTGTGGGATTCTCTGCCTTGATATTCTGGGTTATATGGCTGTGTGGAAGGGCCCAAGGTGGCATTAGCCAGGGAAACGCAATGTGAATATATATATAAAGTGCAAAGGTGAAAGAGAAAGAAGGGGTGACTGAAAAGACTCAGGCCTTTCCACACAGCCCTGTATCTCAGACTATCAAGGCAGAAAATCCCACATTATCTGCTTTGAACTGGAATGTATGGCAGTGTGGATTCAGATAACCCAATTAAAAGCAGATATTCTTGGGATATAGGGTTGTATGGGAGGGCCCTTAGATAACCCAGCTTAAAGCAGATATTGTGGCTTTTTCTGCCTTGATAGTCTGGGATATAGGGCCATGTGGAAGAGCTCTTACATAACCCATCTCAATGCAGATATTGTGGTTTGTTTGTTTTTGCCTTGATAGTCTGGGATATAGGGCTGTGTGAAAGGGCCCTCAGGGGCCTGCCACACAGTCCTGTATCACAGATTACCAAGGCAGAAAATTCCCACATCTGCTTTGAACGGAGTCTACATTGCGATATACCCAATTCAAAGCAGAGAATGTGGGATTTTATTCAGCTGTGTGGAAGGGGCCTCAGAGAGAAAGGCGAGGCATTCGTGTGCATAACAATGGAAGAAAAGGTGGGGATAGAAGCCCAAGCGCTAGCGACCGAATCGATGCCAAGCAGGCCCTTTAAAAGGCCCAAGGCGAAAGGCCCGCAGCCCTCACGGGACAGGGAAGAGGCCCAAGTTATTTAAACGTGGCTGAAACCTAATCAAAGGGGGATGTGGCGCTTTGGGGTGTTGTTGGGAGAAGGGTGGAGGTCTTCCCAAGGAGCCTTGCTTGCTCTCTCCAAGCAGGAAGCTTCCTCGCACCTGTCCCCGTCCTTCCCCCTTTGCAGAAAGGCGAGGCAGGTGAGACCCTGGAGGGTAGAGCATTCAGTAGGATTCGCGTGGGCACTGCATTCCTGCGGCAGGAGGCAATTAACTCGAGGCCTCCATCCACAACTTGCTGGACACAAGCCCTTCTTGGATGAGTTTCTCCTTTTCCCCCCAGGCACCCACAATGTCGGGCTTATTTAGGGACCCCCTGGCGGGCTATAGGAGGAGAGGACCTCTGTTGTGAGAGCCAATACTTGTGGGGATCGTGAGGCGCTTCACACTCTGACACATTTCAAGGGCTTGTGTGTGCAGGGAACTCTTTTCCCCACTCCCCCCTGTTCTGAGCAGGTCAGGTTGATGCGGCCCGTAGGCGTATCCCTCCGCCAGCGTCATCGCATGTTGCGAGCCGCACTCCGCCTCCGCCTCCTCCCTTCGCGTCGCGGTGTCCCTCCGCCGGCGAGAGAGAGAGAGACTGCAGGCGGGGATGGCTCGGCTGCGGCCGGACCTCGCTCGGGCCGCTGGAGTCAAAGCACGAAGGTGAAGGCAGAACTCGGAAGACGACGTATCCCTCCGCCGTGTCCCTCCGCTTCTGCCGCCGCCGCCGGGGAGCCCACTCGCGGGAGTCGTTCCTCTCCGCCGCGCGAGGAAGCCGCCCGCCTCGGAGGAAGACAAAGGGCTCCCCTCGGAGCGAAGGGCCCTGGGTCCGGGGCCGCCGCCTCCTCCTCCTCCTCCTCCTGCGCAGAGGGCCGTGACGCGGGCGGGGGCGTTCCTCCGCAGGGAGGGCCAAGGCCGCCGAGGGGCCCGGGACTCTTTCTCGCGGGGCTTGGCGGAGGGATCTGGAGGTAGCGGCCTCCGCACTGCTCGCCCTTCTTCGGCGCCGCCATCTTGGATTTTAATCCGCCATTTTTCCCCCCTTGGAATTATTATTACTATTTTTTTATGATTAATTTCTCCCCCCCGCCCGCCTCTGGCCGGAATCCTGGGCGGCGGAGGCTGCGGCTCGGGACCGAAGGGGCTGCGGGCGGCGGAGAGGAGGACCCGGGGGCCCCCCGAGAGGCAGAGGTGAGGGCCAGGGGCGGGCGGCCGGGCGGGGGGGGGGCAGGCGGGGGGGGGGCGCCGGGTCCTTCTGGGCGGAGGGAGGGGGGCAGGAGCGGGGCCCCACGGGGGACGGGGAGGGGTCTGCCCCGCAAGGAGGGGCCTGGGAGGGGGGCACAAATGGGGGGGGGTATTCCCCAAGGGACTGCCCGCCCCCCCTCTTCTCTCCCTCGGGGCGCCTTGGCCTCCAGGGGCATCGGGGCCCGTGTCGCCCGGGAAGGACCACTCGTGGCGGCGCTGCGGGCTTCTCCTGCATCCCTGCTTGCTTGCTTCGGGCCGGGGCCTTCACTGCGGGGGTGCGGGCCACCCCTGGGACTCCTCGGGGCCCTTCCACACAGCCATATAACCGAGAATATCAAGGCAGGAAATCCCACAATATCTGCTTTGAACTGGGTGAGTCGAGGCCCCTTCCACACAGCTAAATAAAACTCCACATTAGCTGCTTTAAACTGGAATATATGGCAGTGTGGACACAGATAACCCAGTGCCCTTTCACACAGCCATATAACCGAAAATATCAAGGCGGAAATCCCACAATGTCTGCTTTGAACTGGGTTATATTCGTCCACACTCAGACAATGTGGGATTTTCTGCCTTGATATCCTGGGATATAGGGCTGTGTGGAAGGGTCCTGAGGCCCCTTCCGCACAGCTGAATAAAATCCCACATTATTTGCTTTGAACTGGAATATATGACTGTGGGCCCAAATATCCCAGTTCAAAGCATATACTGTGAGATTTTCTGCCATGATATTCTGGGTTATATGGCTGTGTGAAAGGGCCCTGAGTCCGCACTGTCCTATGTCCCAGTTCAAAGCAGATAATTTTATACAGCTGTGTGGAAGGGCCTTCCCAGCCAGGCCTCGGCCTCTCTGTTCAGTGACAGGGGAGGCACCGACCACAGGATGCCCTTCCAGACTTTCTGGGCTCAAGGCACACCCGGGGGGCGATCAATCGTGAGGTGTCACTGGGGGGCCTTCCACACAGCCGTATAACTCAGAATATCAAGGCAGAAAATCCCACAATATCTGCTTTGAACTGGGTTAGCCCAGTCTACACTGCCATATATTCCAGTTCAAAGCAGGTAATGTGGGATTTTATGCAGCTGTATGAGAGGGGCTGGGTTTGCCTGAAGTTTTGGCGAGGCCCGAAGAAAGCGACGCAGCCCCCTCGTGACTCTGGCATCTCTCCATTCCCGTCCGTAGGGCGGCGGCGGCGGCGATGGCGATGATGACAGCTGGCATCTCCCGGATGCTCTTGGGCATTTTGTGGAGGGGTGTTTGCTTGTATCTCTTTGGAGGCATGATTCCTGCACTGGGTTTGTGTAAACAGGCGGTTGAAAGCCCACTTGGGTGGCTTTGGGGAACAGCGCCCGGCGTACAAAGCAGCAGCCACTGTCTTGGGCAGGGCTGACTCGAGTGGAGAAGCCGGGGGCTTGTGGTTCCCGGATCGACCTGTAAGGGGCGACATAGATTCAGGGAAGCTGCGGAAAGTAAACTCCCGTAGTAGATTTGCCTCCCTGATCCGGCCAAGAAGCAAGAGAAGTTTGCTGCACTCCTTTCAACTACCACGGTTTAAATGCAGGAGTCTCCCCCCCCCCCCCCCCCGGTACAGAAACTGTGTGTGTTTAAAGATAGGAAATGTGTGGTTTTTCAATCTGTGGACATCTGATGGATGAAGAAAGATAAAAACTACCCCATTGGTTGTCTGCCCTTACAAATGCACAGCTCTTTCAATTCAGTGGCTAGGTTTTATTGGACGGCAAAATGAGACTAATTCTCTCCAAGTACAACCTGAACATTGATTGTTCCTCTACTGCTTCCTTAAAATGTTGGGCCCCTTCTACATTGCCATATAATCCAGATTATCAAAGCCCATAATCCACATCATCTTTGAACTGGATTATATGAGGCTACACTGCCAAATAATTCAGTTCAAAGCAGGGAATGCGGATTTTATATGGCAGTGTAAAAGAGCCCTTGGTTTCAGATAACATTGCTGTATTTGCTTGTAGGAAAAATACTGAGACTGACTAGTTTAGTGAGTAGAAAATTTGCCATTATTGTATTGCCAAAGGCTTTCATGACCTCACAACCTCTGAGGATGCCTGCTATAAATGCATGTGAAACGTCAGGAGATAATGCTTCTGGAACATGGTCATACAGCCCGAAAAATTTAACAACCCTATGCCATTATTGTTCTCTACGGTACAGTCATAGCTGAAAATTCAAGGATAAGTCTTGATAAAATGAACAAATCCATGATTAAGGCAGTAGGGGACAGAATGACATGATATACACGCTGCCCTGAGTCACCTTCGGGCTGATATGGGCGAGATAGAAATAGCGTAAATAAATAATAAATAAATACTTGTTTTCAGACCGCATTCCAGAGAATCCTGGTTCCCTGAAAAGGTTTGTAGAATTCTTTAACAAAAACATAACTAATAGTGAAAATGCTTTCCTAACAAACAGATTGCCAAATACTGCAGTTTCTTCAGCAGGTGAATACATAGTCACTTCATGCAAAGTAATGGTGTGACCCAGTATACTTTAGGCAATATCCTGTAGTAGTTGTGTATGAGGCATTTCTGGAGATAGTAGACCTGGCTTTACATGTTCATTCTTCAGTTACTTTCTATTTCGACTGCTGTCAAACATTTTGTGGGAGGTGCTCTCTGTAAAGTGTCTGGAAACGTCATCAGTTCTCAAATGCTGTGGCCATACTGTTGATTGGGACTGCTCACTGGAGGCATGCCACTGTCTTGTTACAAGAGCTGCACTGGTCTACTCACAGACACAGTTGAAAGTGCCTTTTTGGGTTCAGGATATTTGCAGTTGTCTTTGTCCCTTCTCTGTCACAGTCACATTTTGTAGAGATGTGAGAAAGAGCTCCCTAGTTGACTTTCCTGGTTTTCCCTAGCAAATGAGGCTGTGTTCCCTTGCTCTCTTTCATTCTGCCAGTGGGGGAGGCTCGGCCAAGCATTTCAGCTTGCTTGGTATTGACTAAATTCTAATAGGTTGAGTGTTTCTGTTGGTTTTTTCTTACTGAGTTTTTAATCTGTTAATGCTGTTGTTCTTATTATAACTATATTATAACCATGTTTCTGTGCATGCCTGAATTTTATAGCTAGCTGCCTTTAATGCCATAAATAAATAAAAGACAGGAAAGAAATTTAACTGATCAATTGTTTAAAATGCCACCAGAATATGTTGAAAAATATGCAAGTTCAGTGGCTGATATCAATGCGGAATGTGTTCTCAGAAGTTAGAAAATTTGAGAACTCTCAGTATAGATGGTGCTTCATACTGATGGGGATGACTATGTGTTCCCTGTGGACAAAGATTAATTTTCACAGCAATAAAATCTTGAACTTCCAGGATCGTACTAGGCTGTAGAGGCACCTCACTGACAAACTCCTCCCCCAAAGCAAAAACAGTCCATAGGGAGCTAGTACATTAGAACAACTGGTTATTCTCCAGCCTTATAGGCTGGATCTACATTACCCTATATCCCAAGACCTGATCCCAAATTATATGCTTTGAATTGAATTATATGAATCTACACTGCCAAATAATCTGGGATCAGATCCTGGGATATAGGACAATATAGATCCAGCCATAGTTTTTATCTTTTGAGAATTGTTTCATGGAGTCATTTACTGGATAAGTCATTTGAAATCCACTTGCAGACAAATGTAATAGCCTAAGTACATCTGCTGTAAGAACAGAGAAATAGAAAATGTTGAGTTTTAAAAGTTAAACTCAGTATATATGTGTAATTTTCAAAACCATGCAAACATGGAAAATAGTAGAAGTGAGATTTTATAATTTTACGTATGTATAGCTTTGATATTGTCCACACTTGGTTATACATGAAAAGTTCATTCTTTTAGGATTCAATTTTATCTCAGTCATTTAAACCATACAGGCAAACATTATATTCACTGTTCTGTGCATCTTAAGAGAAGTTCTGTTTTGGCATTTGATTTGACACTTGATTGGAAATGTAGGTGTTGCATCTGTGTAAACTTAAATTAAAGGCTTGCAAATGTGTAAACATTTTATTGATTGTTAGAGAATTCAAGCAGTTTTAAAAAATCTTGAACCTGTGAATTGACTATACAAGTAATACAACCCTTATTTCAAAAAGTACCAAATCCCAGATGTAGTTCTTAATTAAATCTTTATAACTCTCGGTGTCCATTACATATTTTTATTCCATATTAATTTTAATATAAATTACATTTCTTGTACTTTAATATTTTTGATTGTTCACAACTTTAGATATACAGCGGCACAATAAAAGTGCTCCAAGAATCTTTCCTCGTAATCTTCACATATGAACATGGAAAATGTAGTTATTAGTTTAATGTAGAGAATTATGAGGATGATGTAATTGATCCTTGCATATTCTAAGGTGTTAATTGTAAATTCTCCCTGTTATGAGACTAAAATTCTCAATATTCCAATTATCAGAGCACTCCTGCCATAGAACAGATTGATACATTAGAAGTTGTATATTATAAGGAGCCCCCAGTGGCGCAGTGGGTTAAACCACTGAGCTGCTGAACTTGCTGAGTGAAAGTTGCTGGTTTGAATCCCGCTGTTAGCCCCAGCTTATGCCAACCTAGCAGTTTGAAAACATGCAAATGTGAGTAGATCAATAGGTACCGCTCCAGCGGGAAGGTAACAGCACTCTACGCAGTCATACTGACCACATGACCTTGGAGGTGTCTGTGGACAATGCCGGCTCTTTTGCTTAGAAATGGAGTTGAGCACCAACCCCTAGTTGGACATGACTAGACTTAATGTCGAAGGAAAAACTTTACCTTTACTATATTATAAATCCAGCTACACAAATGTCTTGCAAATCTTTGGATTCTTAATATGCAGAGAGTGAAATCTTCTTTAAGAATATTCCTAAAAGGACCTAGGATTGTGAGAATTTATAATTTTTAAATCTGGCTTGTAAATAGTATGGGTATATCCAAATTAACACAGCAATTATGTTCCTGGGCTTTATTCTTTTAACTGAAAATTTGACCAAAAGCAGAAATAGCATGGAAATAATAGGGATATGTTTCATAGGTTTCACATCACTTGAAAAAGTTTCAGTAAGCCCTTAAATATGTTTCATTGAATATTTTATCCAGAACAAGAATATGAAACAAAATTACTAAGCCTTGCATAAGTAAGCAAAAACATTTTTAACCTCCTAGAGCAGGGGTCCACAAACTTTTTGAACAGAGGGCCAGATCACAGTCCCTCAAACTGTTGGAGGGACGGATTATAATTTGAAAAAAAATGAATTCCTATACACACTGTGCATATTTTATTTGTAGTACAATTTTTTAAAAGCAATACAATAATTAAAATGAAGAACAATTTTAACAGATATAAACTTATTAGTATTTCAGTGGATAGTGTGGACCTGCTTTTGGCTGATAAGATAGGATTGTAGTTGTGATGGTGGTGGTGGTGGTGTGCTTTCAAGTCATTTCATACTTAGATTGACCCTGAGCGAGGGCCGGGTAAATGACCTCCGAGGGCCGTATCCGGCCCCCGGGCCTTAGTTTGAGGACCCCTGTCCTAGAGACTACTTTCTTCCAAAATTTATCTAGGGATTTTCTTTTCTTTTACCAGTCTCCATTTTTCTTACAATTTCCATTTTGGTAGCTATTAGCCTTATAAATCTGTGCTGGAGTAGCTGGTGAGACAGACTTATCTGCTTTTCTCTTTCTGCACTTTTTACTGAGAGATTCTGGTAGCAGCTTTTGTTTACTTGCACGTCATAAGCAGGCACATGCAGCTAGAATAGTATTGGCTAGATTCCATTTTTCCCTGCTCAAGTTTTTATTTTATTATTTATTGCAGACAAGTCTGCTTCTCCAACCCTCCTTCACTAACGTCCCGGTGCTGGCTCTACAAATAAATAAATAAACACCTTTTTATGAGGACAAAGGGAAGAGTAAGGGCTGGGTGGCCATAAAAAAGACTTTACAAAAAGCTCTCCCTTTAAAGATGCTTTGTTAACTGAGGTATAGCCAGTTAACAAACAAAGAAACAGTTATTTCATATTTTGGCATGGTTCTTAATTTTTTTTTCTTTTAAATCTGTAAATGAGCACCTTGGCTATACAGATATGTGAAACTATTATAGTGCACGATATGGAAACAACAAGACATTCTGATACTATTTAGTCCTAGTAAAGTTTATTAGAGCCAAGTAATGCAACACAAAATACAGTATACTGTGAGAGATTTTGAGTTTTCAAGAACACTTAATCAGGCTGGATGTCAAGCAGAGGAGGTGAATGATTTGATACTGCATGGTAAAACAGCAAAAATCTGTTTCATTCTAGATACTGGCTTTTTTGCTGCTGTGTAGAATTGAACTAAAGTAGTTAATTCCACCATTACTGAGAGGCTTTTAGCACACTGGTCATTCCATAATCTGTCTTCCGTCTACTAGTTCTGTGTCTTGTAAATGCCCAAAAGTGTTGATGATAGCTGCACTTGCTGTGCCAGTGCAGTAGGCCTTGCAGATGTTGTGCTGGCACAGTTAACCTTGTGTTAACGCAGACATCTCAGCATATCACACCAACTCTTACTACTTTCCTAACAAGTTGAATTGCTGAACTGTAGAATATCTTCCCGTGATTTGATCTTGGTTTTGGTCAAGTGGTTTGTTGAAGGCTTCCTTCTCTCTCTCCTTCCACTTGTTCTTGTATAGGTCAGCTCTACAACTAGCTGGGAAAGTCGGAAGAAGGTAAATATATATACAGGATTTTACATTCAAATCATACATATCTGTACAACTCAAGGATATCTGCAAAATAATGCTTCTTTAAAACAGCATCCTTTACATCTAAATTTATAGCCTTAGGAGTTCTGGTGCAAGTAAAAATTGAAGAAGGAACTAGTAGAAACTAGTAGGAATATTTATGTTGTGAGCCATAGACTACCCAATACCTTGACTATTTCATCTTAATGTCATGATACCTCAACAACAAATGAAAAAGGAAGATCAAAGCAATACTTCTTGTGCTTCTTTATGTTTCTGAAAGTGGAAGAGACCTTCATAGTACTTCAGCTCTATAAAAAGATGTGCAGATAACACCAAAACAATGAAAATAAACATCTTCCTTACTTGGATTTCTGTCAAAAGCATATTATGTTTCTAATTTGAAACCTGAAATGTACAGGCACTTCTCTGTATCCACAGTCTGGAAACATAAAATTATTCCAAAGGTAAATCTTGATATAAAGGACACAGTTTTACTGTACCATTGTATATAACAGGCCTTGAGCATCCACAGATGTTTGTATCCATGAGAGGTCTGGAAAACAAACCTCAGTAGCTACCAAGAGCCCACTGCATATGGAAGTTGCAATTCTTTTTTTTACCAGATTGTGATGGTATTGTTGCTCTCTTTAGGTTTTGTGCAGTATTATAACCATCCCTCCACTTTTGCAGCAGTTGGGGTTGCAGCTCTCATACAAAGTGGGAAAATGGGGAATGAGTTGCAACTGTTGCCAGTCCCTTTTAAGGTGAAGAAGCAGCTATCCCTACATATTACTCTACTTAACCTGTCGATACCGGCTTCTTTTCCTCTTCCTGCATGCAGCAAACCCTTATTTTGCCCTGGCAATAGAAAGGAGGTGCTGAGGGAAACAGAAGTGTCAAATGAGAAGAGGAACAGGCACCATGCACATTCATGAAATCATTTATCCAGCAGATCCAGTTTGTCATAGTTTTCCTGTCTTCCTCCAGGTACCTCCCTTCTTTTGCCCTGGGGAAACAGGCATTGCTTGGACACAGGAAGTGAAAGAAGAGCCAGATCCACAGGGTAAGGGAAGTGACATGTGAGGCCAGCTGTTTCTCTTTCTGCATGCTGCAAGTGTCTGTTTTGCACAAGCAAAGAAAGGGAAAATTTCACATCTCCCAAAAATTCCTCATGCTCACTTTCTGGGGACAGGGTTGCAGACACAAGTGACCAAAGCCTACCTGTGTTTTTGTCTGCCGAAAAAGGAGATGGAGCCTTTTCTCTGAGGAGAGAAATCCTGCCCCACTTTGGTCACTTCTGTCCACCAGAAAGGAGACAGGCTCCTTTCTAGGTAGACAGAAGTATAACTGCAGTCTGTTGCTTCTCTTTGTGGAGGAGAGAGACAGATTTCTTTCCCAGCAGAGGGAGGTTTATGGCTTCATGCAGCTGGGCTTTCTGATGGATTTGGCATCTGCAGTGGGACTGATTAGGGGAGCTCAGCATGGATTGAGCCAGGTCCTTCACTGCCCATGGAGGAGGACTATGCGTATAACTGCAACTGCAACATGAACTTGTGGAATATGTGAACCTAATGTATTTTCTGTTTGTTTGTTTGTTTTTGTTAAGGATTGAGGTCTGTTTTGTTTTTGTTTTATTTTGGTACATGAAATAAATGCAATGAGTTGAACTTTGCCTTCTATGTATTTCTTTTAAGTTTAATACAAAGGCTTACTAGATGGTAAGCTATCAATACCTTGATTTTGCATGACTGAAGTACTGTGGTCTAAGCTATCTCTAGCATTAGATTGCAAACTCCATAGAACTAAAGCAAAAAAGGAGGCTATTTGCTTTTGTACCTTTCATTTTACAGTAGGGTAATCTTAGCATTTATTGCAAACATTACAGACTGTTCAGTTTCTGATATGTGGCGAAAACTCATGTACAATTTCATCTTAAACAGTTTGTCTTGGTATAGGATTACTTTTGACATTGTGTTTGTAATGTAATTCAGTATTTTTTTAATTGCCTAAACATAAGTCATTAGTATTCATATTTTCTGAGTCATGAAGAACTCACTCTGTCACTATTAGAACTTTAATATAGTTCTAGGTTATCAGAAGAGGTGGAATATGAATAGGTTCTCAGGATATTTTGGATCAGTTTGAAATACCATTTGTCTTGGAATGTTTGAACTTGCAGGAGTATAGTGGTACTTAGTGTTTCCTGAAACAGCAGAAGTGTTGCTAGAGATTATAAGGTTCTGTGTTATTAGCTCAATAAGTTGTTATTTTGTTGAATTCCCAAAGTTTTTCAGTTTAGTGTAATCTTCAATAAAGTAAGGGTGTATAACTTTGGAAGATATTATTAGAGAGGCTTTCTTTTAACTTGGAATGTTAGCTTGATTTTACAAGTTGAGGTGCTAGTTGACTTGGTAGCTAAAATACTATCTTGAGTCATTTATAAATGAAATAGCTGAGGTGGGTACCATGCCATTAGGCTACATCCCTGTTCATCTTTTCTTGACAATAAATTCCATTGAAACCTTTGGTACCTAATTTCAGGTAAATAATATAGTTAGGATTAAGCTGTCATTCGTGGTCTCTGTAGTGAGCTCACTAGATGAAAGAGAGGATTCAAGTGTGGTTGAACATGTGTTAATGATACTTTCATGAATGTGAAAGTATCATTCAGTATCATTCAGTATATTGAGCTTTGTTGAATATCTGAATTGCGGAGAATAGGGACTTACAAATCCTCAGTAACTATGAATGGAGATAATATTTTATTGTGTTCCCACATTCAAAAATAAAACTTTCAAAACTTGTTTCCTTTTGTGGAAGATTAAGAGAATTTTGTTTTCATTTTCTGTTTTTTTAAATGACTTTTTTGAATTTCAAGCCTTCTTATTTAGAAAAGTTCACAAATATTGCATTTTGCACAAAAACTGGAAGGAGCACTGGCCATTTTTTTATTAGGCAAAATTGAAAAGTCTCAGTAACTGACCATTATTTTAACTTTGTCTTTCTTCAGGTATGAGAACATTTGGAAATACTTTTTGCATCTCTAGTAATGTTTGAAGAACAAGTGGTGATGCTGAAAATTTTAACCACAGGTTTACATCTGATTCGCATGTGGAAATCTGCCCAAGTGTCTGGCTAGTGGTGTAATTTTTCATCCTGTTTCATGCAAGAAATGGAATACTAGTTGGTTTATATTGTTAAAGTTTCTTCTATTTTTCTTTAATATTTATCAGGAGGCACATACATCCCCATATAAACCCATCAGAGTTCTGAGGTCTATAGAGAAGAGTTTTCTCTTGGTCCTATTACCATCACAGGCTCACTTAGGGCCCTTGATATAACCCAGAATATTAGGCAGAAAATCCCATTAAATCTGCTTTGAACTGGGTTATCTGAGTCCACACTACCATATATTCCTGTTCAAAGCGGAAAATGTGGCATTTTATTCAGCTGTGTGGAAGGGAAAACCTGGGAGAATCTTAGCAGCAGCTACTTCTGCAGCCAGGGACCTTTTCATGGAAGGTTAGTTTGCCTTCTTCCCTGCTGCCCTTTTAACGGGTAGGAAAATACGTTTTTGTTATTGAAGCAAGTTTTTAATGTGTAAGCATGGAGGCTTCTTATTGTGCTATGTGTTTTATTTTTTAACTTTTGTATACATATTAAATTATTTTACACTCTTTAATGTGATAGTTTTAGTTATTTTATAATAGTGATGTGATATATATATATATATATATATATATATATATATATATATATATATAAATTTTACTATTTCTGGGAGCCACCCTAGGTACCACTCTGGTAAAAGGTTGCATACAAATTAAATAAATACATTTTATATTATTTCTTATATCAAGCATATACACATTCAGGTGTATTGCTATCTCTCTTGAAACTCACATACAAAAATTTATCTGGGTTTCCTTGGTAGGGGGAACTCTTACAGCTATAGATACTTTTTGTTCTAGTGTGGATTATTCAGACCATTGCTGTAAGTGAATACCAATGTGTTGACAAACTTTATTCAACCAATTTTAGCTGTCTTCTTTCATTTTTGGATATTGTTGATGTTAAACCAGAATCCGATTATCTATTGCATTTATACTGTTTGAGTCATTTTTCTGAATCTAGAAGAAACCATTTGGGGATTCATATTTTGTCTGCAACAAAAGGCTCCGAATGGCTGTTTGAGTTGTAGGTGGCATGGTTGTATTCTGTAGAAAAATGTTCTTTGTTATGATTTGTTCTCTTGAAAGGATGTGAATGTTGTAACAAAGAAGAATCTTCTGATGTATCAATGATATGATTGTATAACCACTTACACACTGGTATATTGATAGGCACTGCATCACTATCAGTACATCAATATTGGAGTAGAGTTTAGCCAATGATGAATTTATAGCACTGTTAAAAACATATGTATTTTAATGGATTTAATGAATTTATTCCACTTAGGTCATCAGAATGTAACTGCTTACCTAGGTTAATTTGTTAAAAACAATATATATAATACAATATAATACTAATAATAATACAATATTATAAAAACTTGCTTTTTCCTGTGTCTCTGATTTGCTTCCAAACTTACAAGCATTCAGCCACAAAATGTGTAATTAGAATGAGTGATCTACTGCTGATCAGCTTTTAAATTTGATTACACCCATAGTTGTTGTTGGGTTTTTTTTTCTTGGTTTGTGTTAATTTCTAGGTCAGTGCTGCTTAAAGTGATAGTTTCTAGGCCAGACCTGCACAGCCTCCAGGTATTATGGACTTCAGCTCCCAGAATTCCTGATCATTGGACAAGTTGGCTAGGGCTTCTGGGAGTTAGAGGACAAAACAACTGGAGGGTAACAATTTGTGCATGCCTACTCTAGACCCATACCAGTGCCTGAGCCATGGGTTGCTTGTCATCAGTTAATTTCCAGAAAGGAAAGAACCAGTTGTAGCCAATGGGCACATACCTGGTGCCAGTTCCTGGCATGCTGGGTGAAAAATATTTGCCAGATCCCCTTTTCGAATAGCCCAAAAAACACTGTTCTAGGTGACATTGTTGCTTGAGTTGGATGGTAATATATCCATGTTTTGTGTTTAAACTCAAATGATGGGGGTTTTTTTTTGGGGGGGGGGGTAGTTGCCAAATATCTTTGCAGTTTCCACAGCTTTTCTTTGTCTATTAGTATTTTGTGTGAAATACATGGTTTCCGTTTTTCATTGTAGATATTTTTCATTTTTTCGGGATTGATTCTCTTTGAGCAGAAATGAAAATGAGTATTAATGATTACATTTTGAGGTTCTCTCACGTGTGTACTTCTGGGTCCCCTTATAGAAACACCAAATTACATCACATGGAGTTATTTTGAAGATGGATATACAAATATAGTTGCATAAGATTTGAATGCTTTCTAGAGGCAAGAGCAAGATAACTTTCAGGGAAGTGTGTACATAAGTAAAAAATAAAGGTTTCCCCTTGACATTAAGTCTAATTGTGTCCAACTCTGGGAGGTGGTGCTCATCTCCATTTCTAAGCCGAAGAGTCAGCGTTTGTCTGTAAACACCTCCTTGGCCATGACTGCATGAAGCACAGTTATCTTCCCGCCTAAGTGGTATCTATCAATCTACTCACATTTACATGTGACTAACAGCAGGAGCTCACCCTGCTCCCCAGATTCAAACCGCCAACCTTTTGGTCAGCAAGTTCTGCACCTCAGAGATTTAGCTTGCTGCGACACGACGAGGTTAAATACATCTGGGAAATTGCATTAAGAGTTATAACTATGGCTGGGAAGGGTGAAACACAATGAGAGCCCTTTAGAAAAAGCTTGGACAACTTTTCATCAATTCCATTTGTAGATTGTTGAGCTCCATTTTTGAGAACAGCACCCCCTCTTATTAATGGCTACAAAGTGTAGGACAATGCCTATATTGGCTTCACTTTTTCTCCTACCATTCTGTTACTATTATAAAACTGAATAAAGGATTTTGGATAATTAGATATTATGAAAATAAATGGAGCAAAAAGAAGATATGTGAATACTATGTGTGGTTGATCAATATTTCTTATAAACCTGTGTAGATTAACCATTGTGAGCATCCCTTAGTTTATCTGCAAGAAGCTTTTAGAATTCTAAATCTTGTTTACTGAACTCCTTTGTTTTAGTAGATATATTTGACCTTTGGATATTATTGTATGGAGTACAAAATGTTTAATGTTATTGCTCACGTATTAGCTATCTAAATATTTGTACAAAGGAATTTTTCATTATAGCTGAGTTTTAATATTTTGTCTTTTCTGTTCATTTTTTTTTCTATTAGGAAGCTGAACTACAATTAACTTCTTAAAGTCTTTAGAAGAAGGACTAAATGCAACGGGGACAAATTGTCTGTGGGAATGAAGTGGTTGGGAGAATCCAAGAACATGGTAGTGAATGGCCGGAGAAATGGAAGCAGGTTATCTAATGAGCACCATCAGAACCAGTCCAAATTACAGCACCCTGGAAAAGAAAATCCAAAGACTGGCAGAAATGGAGTTGAGAGGCGGTCAAGCAGATGTATGTATAAGCAAACGTGATAGGAACAATCTAACTTCATTATTTGTATTTTTTGCTTCTCTTGTGGAATTTTATTGCGCACCTTTTCAATTTCATCAAAGTTGTATTTGTATATATTTATATTGTTTTGGTTAATAAGTCTGTTTATTTCATGAAAGATTAATGTCATATAACCTTTTTTTCTGAAATAAACCTAATTCTCAATGAAAGCTCAAATGTGAACTGTTTGATGTTGTTCTATATTAGTTAAACGAGAAATTGTGTTGAATGCTTCATATGTAGGGGTAGAAAATCCATTTTTTCCACACATTCATGATGCATCCCAACAATACAAGTGAATATGAATAAATTCATAAGCTTTAAATTCAGTGGAAGGTTTTCCATTTATTTCACTATGATGTAGTTTGTAGTCCTGTTGTTCTTGCTAGATTCTCCTGTTTGTTCAGTCTAAATTCTATCTGGGAGGTAGGCAGGAAATTACATTCCATATTTAGAAACAGAGCAATTTGAACTCACAGTGTTCTTCTGGACATATGGGTGCAATTTCTGCTCATATCTGGTTGGTTTGGAAATAGCTTTCCTTTTACCAACCTAATGTACCATATAATGAGGGGTAGGAGCTCAGTGAATAAATGTGTTGCTGTTCCGGTGTTAGGAATTCACGTCACTCCCCAGCAACATAACCACTGGTGAAGATTGAGGGGGTTTCAGTCTAACAGCTTCCACTGAACCAGTGCTTCCCAATAATGTCTGTGGTAATCGATAGCTATGTGGTCATCGATAGCTATCGCATTCAGTTTACGTGATGTAAAGGCTAACTGCTATCATTAGGTGTAAATACAAAATGTGGGAAGATAATCCCCTTTTATTTGACATAAATATTCTTTCCAATTTAAGATTCACATCAGACTTAGGCCAAAAGCAAAATATAGTTTTTCAAAATAGAACAGTAATATAAACTCCTTCATTGATAGCTCAGATACTCTGCCCTTTCCTGCACTATAGTCTGATTTTCATTTTGTGAGTACAGAATCTGGAAATTCAGAGATGACAATCAAAATGGAAGCCGCCTTCAAGACCTCCCTGCATTCTATGTATACACAGAGGTTGACAACTCTTTGACGCATTCTGCTCCTACTCTGTGACTAGAAGACACTTTGTAAATCAGTTATATCAGCAATTCCCAAACAAAGCAAACTACACATACATATGATCTGCTTGGATAGTTTACTTTTTCAGAGCAAGAGCCAGAAATTCATGTAAAGTCACAGCCTTATCATTATATAGTGCATTGAGGAAACCATTTGCATAAATATGTGTGTGCTTTAGAATGCATGTTAGCCACCAGTGTACCATGGGGATCAGTTCTGAGATACCCAGTATCTAATAGGGCAACACTATTAAATTTTTATTCTGGTTTTCCTTTATATTCTAAATTTATAACACAAGGAGTAGCTATTTAAACACTGAATTGAAAAATTGTAAAGACCCATGGTTCTATCATCAGCACAAACTAAGATTTGAAAGAAAACAATTATTGGATGTCACAGCCTGTCATGCATATGACTAATTACAGAACTGCTTGGAATGTTTTGTCCAAGCAAATCCCAGAATAGTGTAGTAAGCATGTATTGAACAAGAAACACTGGTAACATTCTAGTTGTTCGAACCTCCTTTCTTGCTTCCAACTTGACATCCCATTATCTTTACCAGGGACATTGGCTTCTGTCCTCTTGTTCTTTCAGGACCTGGTGATTACCAAAATATTCTAATGTATTCAAAAATTCGAATATAAAAATCAAATGAAATTTTCATTCCGGTTTCTATGACGGGTTTTAAGTGTAAAATGAAGCATCATATTCCTCTTGCAGAGTAACTTGATTTTTTATGGGAAAAGCTATTGTGAGGGCAGTTAGGATGCCAGACAGTCTACATTTGCGTAACAGCACTCATCAGCAAAGGAATGATAGAGGGCCAGTTTCTTCTTGGAATTTCTACACTGTTGCCCACCATCATAAAATATCTGTTAGATACTAATAAATATATAACTAGCATAATCGCACTACACAAAAACATTGATATTGTATTGTCGAAGGCTTTCATAGGGGGAATCACTGGGTTATTGTAGGTTTTTCGGGCTGTATGGCCATGTTCTAGAAGCATTCTCTCCTGACGTTTCACCTACATCTGTGGTAGGCATCCTCAGATCTCACAACCTCTGAGAATGCCTGCCACTGATACAGGCAAAACGTCAGGAGAGAATGCTTCTAGAACATGGCCATGCAGCCCGAAAACCTACAACAACCCAACATTGATATCATCTGCTTGGCTCTCAGTAATGAATATGGCATCACAAAAGGTTATAATTTTACTGAATATTGTATTACATGTGTATTAGCAAAACACTTTAAATATAATTCTGTATACTACTGGTATGTTATGATTCCAAAATGGAGAAATATGTTTCCAGTGAACAGAACTGTTTGGAGTTTATACCAAATGCCCCCCCCCCCCAATGTAGCATATTTTAGCTACATTTATTGTTTTAGATAAACAATAAATGTTTATCCTGTTCCTCATAGCATTACCTCTTGAAGGAGGATGATCCTTAAGATTCAAAAGTCTTTGTTAGCTAATACTGACATTTCTTTTGATTCACACAGGTAGTGGTGGTTCGGGATTTGAAGGCCAAAGTCGTTACGTGCCTTCCTCTGGAATGTCTGCCAAGGAGCTATGTGAAAATGATGACCTAGCAACTAGTTTGGTTCTTGATCCATATTTAGGTTTTCAAACACATAAAATGAACACTAGGTAATTTGCTTTGATTCTTTGATTTATTTACCAAGAAAACAATTTTATTTATTCCGTAGCAAACAATAAATACAACTTATATAAACTTTCAATGTGAAACTGTTCCTATTTTTATTTTGGTTTTGATGTGGTCTCTTCGCCCACCCTGCTTGACAGTAAAAACCCATACTGACTTGGTCCTGGGGAGGAGGGACTTCAAAAAGGCCTCAAATTGTAATGAAGTAACAGGGGCATTCCAGGGGTTCGATGGCAGTACTAATAGCCATTTTAGTGGGTGATGATGAAAATATTTAGAGTACATTCTCCATAGATCCAGTGCAGCCTTCCAGTCCTTGGCAAGTGTCCACCTTTGTCTTAGAGGTTAAAGTCCATGAACAAAAACTAACAGTCAAACATGGGAGTTAAAAGAAGTACCCATGATATATTAAAATTAATTAAACACCTTTTAACATACTCCCTAAACAGTACAGTCAGTGCTTGATAAATCGTCATTGGCAAAGCATTGTGGAATCAACCACAGAAAAAAGCCAACTCAACTTTCTGGCAATCTGCATAGTTTTAATGAAACAGAAGGCTCAGATATAGTGTCTCAAATTGTTCTTGATGTGTGCCTTCAAATGATTTTTTTTTACTTATGGTGACCCTAAATCAACCCTATCATGAGGTTTTCTTGGCAAGATATGTTCAGAGGGGGTTTGCCTTTTGCCTTTGTCTGAGATCGAAAGAGTTGACTTGACCAAGGTCATCGGAGCCCCCAGTGGCGCAGTGGGTTAAACCCCTGTGCCGACAGAACTGAAGACCGACAGGTCGCAGGTTCGAATCCGGGGAGAGCCGGATGAGCTCCCTCTATCAGCTCCAGCTCCTCATGCGGGGACATGAGAGAAGCCTCCCACAAGGATGACAAAAACATCAAATCATCCACGCGTCCCCTGGGCAACGTCCTTGCAGACGGCCAATTCTCTCACACCAGGAGTCACTGACACGACCAAAAAAAAAAAAAAACCAAGGTCATCCAATAAGTTTTCATGGCTGACCAGGGAGTCTGACTCTGGTCTCCAGAGTCATATGGCCCTTTCAGACAGGCCCTGTATCCCAGGATCTGATCCCAGGTTTTCTGTGTATCCTAGATTTTCTGGCAGTGTGGACTCGTATACCGTAATCCAGTTTAAAGCAGAAAACCTGGGATCAGATCCTAAGATATGTGGCTTGTCTGGAAGGGCCCATAGTCCAACACTAAAATCATTAAAGCATTATTGGCTCTCAGAATTTCAGGAAGCAAATGAAATAATCAAATAACTTGGAGTGTTGGAGAGGAGACATATAAGAATTGGCCGTGTAGCTGATGCCTTCCTTTTTTAATTAAGTCAAGTAGAATGTCTTCCCCCATTTAATGCTTTGAGATTCATATGCCAAGGTGTTAAATGGTCTGCTAAGGCTATTATTTGATATGATTGTGTTTTTTCCACTGCCTGTTCACATATAAGCTAGAATTGTAATTTAAAAATATTTGTTATCCTTGGTACAGATTGAGCATTCATCCTGAATTCTGAAATTTGAAATTCTCCAAAATCTAAAACTGTCCACATGGGGTGGCTAAGAAAATGCCACTTTTGCTTTCTTGATTGTTCAATGTGCACAAACTTTATTTTCTTCATGACATTATATAAAATATTATATAAAATTACATTCAGACTATGTATATAACGTGCATATGAAACATACATGAATTTCATGTTTAGACTGGGATCCCATTTCCAAGACACTTCAATGCATATGCAAATACAGATACTCCAAAAACCAAAACATCCCAGGAATTTCAGGTAAGGGATGCTCAACCCTTAGTAACATATTTTGCTGAGATAACTTAACAGTACAGTTTGTTCTGAATCCATTGTTGTTATATTTCTTAGAATTAAATAACTGAATTTGCAGATGATCTTTATATTTTAGGGTTAGTTTGATTTTAAGTAAATATTAGGTACAATTATTTTCTGTAGCCAGTGTTATCCAGTCTTTTATTATACTCTTTATTCATTAATTTGCATTGGAATATATTTCAGTATTCTTGAAAAGTGAAACCTTATTCATCCTCTTCCAACTTCCTTTTTTCCTAAACTGGACAAGCCAAATTACCCCCATTAAAGTACTAAAATTCCTAATTTTTTAACTATTATAGTCCCGGTTCTTTCATGTGAAAATTAGAAGTAGTCCTCCTTAAACATTGCCAAGGAAGACTGTATCTCTTACTTATTTCCTGTGACTTTCTCATCGTCCCATCCTGATTAGAAATGACTCATCTAATGTATCCAATAGCTACATTCACCTGCATTTCCTGACCAAGATTAGCAGTATCTGAGTTAGTTATCCTAAATTTTATCAGAATATCCCTTCTTTTCTTTCTAAGGGGTAACTCATGTAAATGTTGAATAAAGGAGACTCACTCATCTTTGAAGAATTTCTCTGAAGTGTCCTGGTCTGAAATGTTTACTTTAGCAAAGCCCTTTTCACCATTTGAAATGATTTTTTGTAAGCCAACTAATGCCGACTTTAGACTAGAACTAACCTACACATCTAGAGTCTAACAGCATGAGTAATTGCCATGGATTTTGAAAGTTGTCATATAAATATGTAGAGGATACCAAGTTGCCTAGTAGAAGTGATGAGAACAACAATTTTGAGAAATGTAACCAGCATTTAAAATGTTTTGCTGGAACACTATTTCAGGACAAATCTATATTGACAAGTGAACTGGGGCCAGTTCGGCATAGCAAATGTTAGATTGGCCACAGTATGGGTCAGACAGAAACTCCCCAAGCTACTGCAGAGGTGGGAGCGAGTTCTGAATGTAGTTTAGCGCTACTTGATGGCCACCTTTACAATCCCCTCTGTGTTACGACAGAAGTCCTACCTGTCCATTTTCATCTAGAGTGATGTTGAATCCCCCCTCCTCTCCCCCTGCTTTCCCTAATTTCTCCAAGACATAGAGCAGGGTAATGGTCCCAGGAAATACAGGATAGCAGTGAGTACAGCTGTGACGGGTTCTGTTCCTGAACTGACCTAATTGTTGGGATGGGACTATGGTTGAGGGACACTTGGTAAATGCACGGCAAGGCTATGTTAAGGCTATGTTAGCAGTTTCTGAGTTACCTCCTTGTAGAGTTTGGCTGCCACAGAGTTAAGCCAACCATGATTCAGGATTATATCTATGGTGATCTCAGACCATTAGAATGTTGATTTGTAGGTGTATAGTCATCATGCAAAGAGTTGGGAGTCATCTACATTACAGTCTTGATTAGAAATGTAATTGCGTAAACAATTAATTCTATATACCATCTCAGAGCTGTTAGTGAAACTTACTGTGCATATCTTTAAGGTGTTATTCTAAGGACCATGTGCTGTGTTACCGATTCAGTCTTGGAAACCAAAATATAGAAGAATATATACAAATCAATTGGAGAGGGCCTAATGTTCTATATTTGGGTTTCCAAGACCAAAACAATGTAACAGCATTTAGTGAGGAGAAGTTCTTCAGAGGAAAAGGTCTACGTATTTCTACGTAGATATATACTTTGTACCATATCCTGTTTGGAATACAGAACTTAAAAACCTAAAATCTGTTGTTAGACCCAAATAAATTAAAGGTAATTTGAGAATTCAACATGTAGCTAAGGTTCATTTCATAGATTTTCTCTACTAGAGACTAACACTGAAGTCCAAATAAATAATTTAGTGTTTCTGTAAATAATGAACACTAACATACCTCTGTTTTATTTATTTCTTTTAATGCTCAGAGCAGTACAGAAACTGTTGACACCATTATCTCCCTGATTCGGTTATTCTAAACATACAAAGTAAGTGAATAAAACACAATCTAGTTGACCAAACTGATATTTTGGTTTTTTGTCTGTCTTTTAGGTTTCGACCAATCAAAGGAAGGCAAGAAGAACTGAAGGAGGTAATCGAACGTTTTAAAAAAGATGAGCACTTGGAAAAAGCCTTCAAGTCCTTGACGGCAGGTGACTGGGCCCGGCACTATTTTCTTAACAAGAACAAAATGCAGGAAAGGTTGTTCAAAGAACATGTAGGTGTATTTATACTTAATCCAATTTCAGACTGCTAGTGTGTAATTTTACAGGTTATTATAGATTTTAGTCAAATGCATTTGTTTAAAAAATTACTTTTTATCTTTGGTTCTGATTGTAATAAATACCACTTAAGGTTAAACAATTGGCTTCTTGGCTATTATCAGCGGGAAGAAGTGAAGTGAAAACATCACTGCTTAAGGACAAAGTAAAAGGCATATGGTAGAGTGGAATGAAGAAAAAAAAATCAGCGACAACTTTGAAAATAACTGACTTGACCTTTCATATTAAAGATTGTTCTGATAGACTGGTTCAGCTGTAAGAAATGTTGAAAACATAGGACTTAGGAATGTAACCATTATGCACCTACAATTAGGAGTTTTTTATGTAGGAGTTTTCATCTTACCAGCATAATTGTGCATTACGACAGGTAATAGAGCCTTAGAAACTGAGAAGACAGATGTTAGAAAAGACAAATAATTTAAAGAAAGAGTTCACTGATGACTTTGTCCAAGATATTTTGGACTATAACTTTTCTAAGACCCTGTAAGGCATTTAATAAAAGATAATTTCAAAAACTGATACCTTAAAAAAGAACAAACCATAAGTGGAGATGATAATGATAATAATGATGATGAATTTTATTTATATCCTGTATTTCTCCCTGTTGGGACTCAAGGCAGCCAACAACCACACAATCTCAAACAATTTAAAGCAAAACAAATACATTTTTTAAGAAATATGTAAATATTTGTGTGGATATAAAGTTACAATTAAAATTACATTTAAGGTAGAAGAAACTAAAAAAACAACTTTCTTAGATGTATCAAAACACAACCTTAGCCCTGAGCAATTAAAAATTATTTTCAGCATTATAGTCTTTATCTAAATAGGGTTATATGTGGTTGATTATATGAAGATGTTGCAGAACATATGACATACCTAGAAAGTATATATTGAAGTATCCCCTCCACTTGGCATAAAGATGAGAGCATAGCTAAGGTCAACTAATTGATTTATGTAATCCATATGTAACATACTTCTATAGCACTGTATTGAGAATTTGAAAGGAGGGGTCAATGGTCTACTCCATTTCTGGCTTGGGTGTTTGCATTCAAACAATTTAAAAGTCATCTTTCAAGAGAATTTCTTCACTTTGAGCGACAGTTCTTGCTTATTTACTTCTGCTACAGGTATTTATTTATTTGCGAATGTTTGCAACTGATAGTGGATTTGAAATATTACCATGCAATCGATACTCTTCAGAGCAAAATGGAGCCAAAATTGTTGCAACAAAAGAGTGGTAAGTTCATGTTGAACTACACTTTTGCATCTTTTGAATCTGAGAGTGGCCATAGAAAAGTTACATTAATTTTGTATACATTTCCCATGCTTATTTGAAACCATTGTGTAAATCCAGTTGCTAATCCCAACTAGAGTAGATCAGGAGAATCAATTGGACTCACATAAGTATTGATTTACCAATCTCCTTCATTCTGTAGGACTAATAACAACTGGATTTATTCTGTTGTTGCAAAGACCGGCTTCTACTTCAGTGACCCTTTCTTTACAGTGTGCAGCCCCTGTAACTGCATCCCATCTAGTACAAACATGCACTCTGTTGATACTCCTGAGCATTTCCACAGCTTTAGTGCCATCTACTCTTATATCCTACCGGACTAAGAAGCCTGGATATTTCTGGAAAGCAGTATTATGTAATAGCTCCTTCTTTTCCTGGTGGTGCTGAGAAAATTGCTGGTTTACTTTGTGTTCCTTAGGATGCCATAATTTAAAATCGTAGTGCATGCATGAATTTGAATTAAAACAATTGGACCCTACAGGCTAACTAATATAGATTGTTAGTAGTTGAACAATGTATAGTGTTTAGTTGGGTATTTAATGTACAGTATCACCATCTTGTTTGGACGGGACTATCATTCATCCCTATCTATTTCATTTCTTACCTGTTTACTGTCTAACCTAGATCAAATGAAAATATCACGTAATGCTGATATATTCCATATTGATTCTGTCCCCAAAATTGCAGACAGGCTTTGCCCCTCATGGTTCACATAGAAGTAAAATCTTTGGAACTTGGCCTAAACTTAACCAGCTTTTAATCAAATTGAACTATGAGGAGGGAGAGTAAAATCGTGAAAACGGAAAATAAACTGATAAGAATTTATTTCTGTTAGATAGTCTGTATATGCTACAAAATGTGTTTGCCTCTCCAGTGGAAAAAAATGAACAAACTGAAAGGGGCAAAGTGCAGCCGTATTTTAAAGTACTTTTATGTGGGCTAAACTTGTTATTGTTCCTGAATTCCATAATTTCTTCCTTTAGGAAACGTAATGACAAAATAGAGTTGCTGGTCGGATGCATTGCTGAACTCTCTGAACTAGAAGAGAATATGCTGCTCAGACATGGAGAGAATGACTTTAGTGTTATGTACTCAACCCGAAAAAACTGTGCTCAGCTATGGCTTGGTCCAGCTGCATTCATCAACCATGGTAAGAAGGGAAGGAAGAAAACTGAAGGTGACTGGCTGTTGTATTCTGGAGCAATTTTGAATTCATTTCTCAATTTGGAGATTATTTAGGCCCGAAGCATCATTACAGTCACCCAGAATGCCATCACTACTCTTTCCAAAGAAGCGAATGTATTATGTTTTTCCAGCCGTTGCTTAATTTATTTATTTTATGTCAAAAGCATTGCATAAGTAAGTATAAAACTAATAAAAGTAGAAGGAGCACAAGTGGCTAAATAATTTTTGACTAAAACCGGGCAACAGCAACCACATTGTCTGTAGCTTTCAACAATTCTTCCTCTGTACTTGAGGCAGGGCATTGTGGACAAACATGCAGCTGTTTGTTCTGCTCCACAGTTGCACAAGATGGAGGGTTCTTTTAGGTAGAGCAATTTTACCAGGTTGTCTTTTGTTCTGCCCACTCCACTTCTGAGTCTGTTCAGGGACTTCCAAGTTGCTCATTCTTAGTTTGCCCTTGCTGTGATGGGTAAACTTGTTTCATTCCCTCCTATGCCACTACTGCCCTTTGCTCTGCCCCTCCCTTTGGGAGAGATTCTTATGCGTCCTTATTGTCATGGGTGTTTTTAATGTACACTTTTCTTACATGGAAATTATCTCAGGATGATTTTTATCCCCAAAAGTGAAATATAAGTTACCATAATAAATAAGTTAAAGAATGTTTGATAAACGGGAATGAAACCTTATTTTAGGTATCTATAACTATTCATGTTTCAGGTCTTAGAAGCAGTTGATTAATTTTATCTTTTGGATCTTTTTCAGATTGCAGACCCAACTGTAAGGTAGGTGTGTTTATGACATCTCAACTAGCTTTTTTCCAGTGTATTTATGTTTTTTTTTTTTACATTATTTATGTTCAATTGATTAAGTAAGTAAAAATACATGTTGATGGTTTGCTTCTTACAGTTCGTGTCTACTGGTCGGGATACGGCATGTGTAAAAGCTCTACGAGATATTGAACCTGGAGAAGAAATTTCTTGTTACTATGGGGATGGCTTTTTTGGAGAAAACAATGAATTCTGTGAATGCTACACATGTGAAAGGTATTGTCTGTTTAAACTTAAAACTCAAAATATAGTACCGCTGCAGAGTAAAAAGTTGGTTTGTAAAGTTGAAATCGGTTGCATCAGAATGGCACCCCACGTTGTATTCCTTTAAACAAATTGTATGTTAAATTAGTGTTGCCTTGTAGCAGCTTTCACTTTACAGACGTATATTTAATGGAAGGAATCGGGGGGAGGGGGTGGAGATGCTGGAAACTTTCCTGTATTTTTAACTTCATTGTAACCACAAAATGATAACTAGCTGGAAATATTTGCATTAATTCAGTTTTGTTAAACAAATCTGCAGTGGTTGGAATACAAATGTTTTTTTATTTGTTTACTGACTTAAGTACTCGGCGACGGCCGGGTTATGTATTTTGAAATTATAAATATTTCAAATTGTCAGTGTTTGGTTTTGAATTTTATGGATGTCTGAATGTAGGATACACATGTTTGGATGTGAGGGGACTACAGCACCCATCATCAATCTCCCCCAAACCCACCAGTACCTAAAGTTGGTCATGTTGGATACGTGTGCAAAGTTTGGTCCTGTTCCATCATCGATGGGGTTCACAGTGCTCTCTGAATGTGGGTGAACTATAACTCCTACCATCCAGGGTCAATCCCCACCAAACCTCACCAGTATTTAAATTCGGGGAGGGGGTTTGGGGGTCTGTGTGCCAAGTTTGGTTCAGATCTATTGTCAGTGGGAGTCACAAGGCTCTCTGTAGGTGAGAACCATCTTAAAAATACATACAAACATAGATAGACACATACATACATACATACATACATATTTTCACTTTTATTATATACGTAGATGCTATTGTTGTATTTGGAGTTGTTGATGGATTTTTATTTGTTTGGTTTATTTGTAGACGTGGAACTGGTGCTTTTAAGTCAAGAGTGGGGCTTCCTGTTCCTGCTCCTGTGATCAATAGCAAATATGGACTCAGAGAAACAGACAAGCGTTTAAACAGGCTGAAAAAGTTGGGTGACAGCAGCAAAAACTCAGATAGCCAGTCTGTAAGCTCCAACACTGATGCAGATACCACTCAGGAAAAAGTTCATGCAAGTAAGCAAATTGAGATAACATTTTCAAAAGATGCTTTCTTATTAATCTTTAGTGTATTTAAAAGATTTAGATATCGGGAAGTCACTTCAATGGCTCCTTTCAGTCTTTTCTTTTCCAGCCTAAACATACCAACCTCTCTCAGTCATTTTTCATTATTTACAATATTTGTTTTCTTTATTCTGGTCATTTTAGTAATGCATCACTTTAGTTTTATTACCTGGAAATAAAATATAATCACGTGGAGTTTGCATTTTATCCAGATAGAGAACACAGAGCATGTGGTATATCTCTGTGTTAAAAGAAATGATTTGCCTAAGTGCACAGTAGAACAAAGCATGAAGATCACTTTTTGTCAGTGTTGAAGGAAAGTTGGTCATATTGCATAAAGCTAGAGTGCCACTACATACACTGATATAGTACTTTTTGTAGTTGTTAAGACTATACCAGTGCATGTGATTAGATATTATCAGTGATGAGGAGCCTGAATGACAAAAATGGCTTTGTAGTAAGCAGACAGACATTGAAATTTCATTAATTTATATTAACCATCATACAAAGGGGTATTGTGACACCTTCAAGACAAATTGACATATTAAATTTGGTAGCATAAGCTTTCATGGGCTAAGTATACTTCCTCAGATGCATGGAGGGAGTAGTTTTAGTCTACAATAGCTTATGTTGTCCACTTTGTTCTCACAGTTAATCTCTAAGGTGCAGTAGCACCCCTTTCCATGCTGATATTCTAGACCAGTGGTCCTCAACCTGTGGGCCCCCAGATGTTTTGGCCTTCAACTCCCAGAAATCCTAACAGCTGGTAAGCTGGTTGGATTTCTGGGAGTTGTAGGCCAAAACACCTGGGGACCCACAGGTGAGAACCACTGGTCTAGACTAACACAGTTTTGTCTTTAAACATGTTAACAAAATCTCTTTTAGATCTTGTTGACAATTTTATATTTCAGTGTTTTATGGAGTATTATTTTTGCGACAAAGAGAAACATTATGGTAACAATCAGGAGAAAATAGTAACTTTTTTGAAAATGTTGACTTTATTTTGTTTGCTCTTACAGCTACACGCAAATCTTCAATGGGCATAAAAAAGAACAGCAAAAGTAGAACATTGACAAGGCAGTCTATTTCAAGAATTCCAACTTCATCAAATTCTACCTCATCAAAACTAACTCATCTAAATAATTCCAGGGTACCAAAGAGACTGAAAAAGCCTGCAAAGCCTTTACTTTCAAAGATAAAGTTGCGAAACCAGTGCAAAAGGCCAGAGCAGAGAAACGCATCCAGGAAACTCGAAATGGGAAACTTGGTTCTGAAAGAGCCCAAAATAGTCCTGTATAAAAACTTGCCCATTAAAAAGGAAAAAGATGCAGAGGGACCAGTGAAAGTGGCCATCTCTAGTGGTTGCTTAACAAGACATGCAGCACGAGAATACAGACTAAATTCGGGGAAAGGTGCTCATGAACCTGGGGAGGTATCACCCTGTACATATATAACAAGGAGGTCATTGAGAACACGAATGAATCTGAAGGAGACCTCTGACTCAAAGCTTGAACCAAATACGCTGAATAGCTATAAAAACAGTTTGAGTGGCATGCGAACTAATGGCTTGGAGCAGCAATCTTGTGTGATGCAGGAGAATGAGCAGGCTCTTGTTACGTCACATAACAAGGGGGAGGGTAAGTGTCCGAAGAACGACAGGGTTGCGGCCAAAAAGAAATCCCGACAAGGGAGACTAGTGAAGCCATCTATGAAAATGGAGGAAACTGATCCTGTACATAACTCACCTGGCAATGACACCATGCCAGATTTGATCAGTTCCCATTCTGACGTTGGAGAGATTAACAATGTCATGGATTCAGCCATTGGATATAACGACTGCATCCCTGTGTCAGGTGGCTGTTCCATTGTAACTTCAGACACTTTCAAAGTAAAGAATCGCTTTAGAACTGCAAAAAGCAAAAAGAAAAGGCGAATCACAAGGTATGATGCACAGCTAATTCTTGAAAACAGCTCTGGGATCCCCAAACTGACTCTGCGGAGGCGGCATGATAGCAACAGCAAGACAAATGACCAAGAAAATGATGGAATGAATTCTTCAAAAATAAGCATTAAGCTAAGTAAAGACCATGAAAATGACAATAACTTATATGTAGCAAAGCTTAATAATGGATTTAACTCAGGATCAAGTAGTAGTTCAACAAAATTAAAAATACAACTGAAACGAGAAGAAGAAAACAGTGGGACGTACTCTGGTGACCTCCATGAGAATGGGGTGTGTTGCAATGAATCTCTGTCTCTGTTGGAGTCACGAGTGGAAGTGGATGATTATAGCCAGTATGAAGAAGAAACTGTGGATGATTCTTCATCTGCAGAGGAGGAGGAGGAGGAAGAAGATGACGAGTATGAGGATGATTTTGAAGATGATTTTATTCCTCTTCCTCCAGCTAAGCGATTAAGGCTTATAGTTGGCAAAGATTCAATAGACATTGATATTTCTTCCAGGAGGAGAGAAGATCAGTCTTTAAGGCTCAATGCATAAGCTTACAGGTCTTAAACTGAATAGGATGTCCATTTTTTAAAAAGAAAAACAAAACAAAAAATTCCAGTCTATTATTCCTCAACTGATGAACTTTCTGAAAATGTTAGTGGAAGCACTTCTTTATTGTTTATTCACTTATATCAACATAATATTGTAGATAGTGTACAGCATACTGACTCCTTAAGTCATTTGTGCAGATTTTTATTGTACTTTTTAATAGCCTTCTTATGTGCAATTCTGAGTTAGAGAAAATGCTCTATTGTAAAATAAAGGCTCAAGCAAAATTACAAAACCGCCATCAGATTTTTCCATGCAGGATAATGAAATCACAATAATGAGGCTACATAATAATTTTTAATCTGTGAGAGCATTATTTTGCTCATATATCTGACTAAACAATCTAAAAAAAAAATCATAGTAGCGACCTATTAAGATTTTCTAGTATGTTAATATCACCAGCAATGAACTACAGCTTTTTGGTTTATTTGCTAGATGTTTTTCCCCCTTGAAGTTTGTCAGTTTTAACACTGTATGCTGTCCCCAGACGTACTGTTTGTGGCCTTTGTTATAGTAGCAAACCGTTGGTTTGAAGTCAAATTGATTTCTTAAAAAAGGTGTTGACAGTTTGCTGACTTTTAGTACATTATATGTACAAGGGTAGCAGTATGCAGAATACAAGTTTGGATATGGTGTATTTATTTCTTGTTGATGTAAATTAAACACCTTGTATTTAACACTTTTTCGATACTTTTAGATAAAATTGTTCTTTGCAAGAATGATTGGTGCTTATTTTTTCAAGAACTTGCTGTGAAACAACGTGATTACAACAGTCAACGTTTATCCAATGAACTACAGCTGTCCTAATTGGATCTTCATAGTTTTCTGTTGCACTTGTAAAATGCTACAAGGAATTTAAAGAAACCTATTCACTTTAACTTATGATAGTTTTATGAAATTTAAAGGAAAAACCTAAGTCACAGCTTTTGTTCTGTGGTAATCTATAAAAATGTTTTGTCTTTTGAGATCCAATGTAAAGGACTGAAAAATGTATATGTTGTAAATATTTGTGTGTTGTGAGAAATTTTGTCATAAAAATTGATAACTTACTGGAAGGGTTTTTAAGTTTAGAAAAATACATTCATGCCAATAAATAGGACATTATAAACCTAGATTTAAACTCTGACCGGTGGACTTTTTAAAGACTTTTATTTAGTTTGCATTTTGAGATTTCAGGAATTTTTATGTGCACTTTTTTTTTAAAGGACGCATCATTTTTTTAGAGCTAGAGTGCAAAATAATTGAAGAAGAAGAAATTACGAATATAAATTAATCCATTATTTGAACACACATCTCAAATTGTTTTAGTTAGACATATAATCAGGTCTGTTCCTAGTTTGCAATTTTGTGCACAGAATTTTGCACATAATCTTATAATAGGCTACAGATTTCCTCAGAACTTTTAAGTTTGCTTTCTACCAGTTTCAAGTCCACATAGTAGTGGACGTGCGTTTACAAGCAGTTGTTCCCATTCCATGGATCTTTGTGTGCTTGGTTGGGGCCATCAGCTGATATGAAAAAGAGGAGCGCTTTGAATTGTGGAAATCGTGTTCATCTGTTAAATCCCCTGTACTCACAAGTAACTGCTGGATTCAAGAAAGTCCCAGGAACTGTGAATTGGCCCTTTTGAGTGCCAGGCAATTGTGTCCGTGCACATTTGCTCCTCTTCATGATAGGGAAAACCATACCCTGGACTTCCTTGTTGTAGTGTAGGGCTTCTTGTGTTATTCCCCAACTGTGTTCAAAGGAAACAAACGATAGCATCCTTACTGCCAAGTGAGATGAGGGCCCAGTCTTGGCAGTAGACAGAGATTACAAAAGAAAAGGAGGAAGGGAGATGGGGGGGTTGCATACAGTATCACTCTTAAGAATAGCAAGTTTTTATTTTAGTGTGCACTTTCATGGATATAAACCCACCTCTTCAGATGTAGTACAGAGTGATATTGTAGTCTCAGGTTATAAAACATGTTTATATAGTTGTGGACATGGAATAGAATCATCTCCAGAAAGATGCAAATCATGTCTCTTGCCCTAAATTATCCAGTGATTAGATGAGGTGATACAAGTTTTAAAGTATAAGCTCTATAACCTGAGGCTTTAATATCACTCTGTTCTGGATCTAAAGAAATGGGTTTATATCTACAAAAGCTCATGCTAAAATAAAAGCCAGTTTTAAAGGTACGGTCACATTTCTCCCCCCCCCCCCCTTTCCCTTTTTATGCTGCAAAAGGAGTCTGGCATAGCTCCTCTTTGAAAATGATGCAAAGGAAGCTACTGGCTGAGTGCTCTTGGAGACATTGCACAAATGTGCAGGGCCTGCTTAATCCTAATCTGGAGAACTATTGAAACTGCACAGTATATTCTTGTGAAGCACAAGCATTAACTCTTGGAGGGTTTCATCTTGAGACCTTTTCCTCTTTCGTGTGACAAACATCAAATATCAGAAGCATTTGCTAAATAGGAACCGCCCTTGGCCACTTTTGAGCCATTGCAGAACCTAGCCTTTAAATGTTTGATGGATTTGGGAAGAACTTGGTCTAATCCTTGGGGATAATTAAACATCAACGTTTTCAGATATCCTGGAATTAACCCTAAGAAGTCATTGTACTTTGAAGGTGGAGCTGCTCCTCAATAATGCCAGAGAGGATAAATTTCATGCAGAGCTTCACCAATTCCAATGGCAGTGTTTGGGATTTGCCTTGGAGACCTGAGAATGTTGTCATTGATTCATTAGCAAGGTGTGAAATGCTGAAATTTGATTTCTTTGGATACATTTCAATTACTGTTCTGTTTCACAATTTGTTTCAGTTCTATTAAAAATAGAATTATGGAGCTGAAATGAGTTTCCGGCATTTTTTCTTTTTCCCCAGTATATTTTGTCACACACATATTTTAAATGCAATAATATAATTGAGTTGTATCTGTAATATGGATAACGGGTAAATATAGCTAATATTGATGATGTTAAAAGGATTTTCTTCAGGTTTTTTTTCCCCAGTAAGCTATTGGTATTAAATAGCTCTAACCCTTGCTCCGAGCTGTATCCAGTATATTAAATGGAAAGTTCAAAAATGTATTTCAAGAGAATTGGTGTACACAGTGATCAATTATTATTTGTGCCAAAAAATATTTGAAATAAATGGGACCAAAGGGGAAAAATTGGATTCATTAAATACTGAACTGGCTCTGAACAAGTTTTTCCATGATCATGCGTATCTTTGTGAAAATTCAAATTTGTTTGTAAAATGTTGAGGTCATTAAGCTCTTCATAAGTAAAGACTTCTTAGTTTTTGTTTTCAGTGTCAACTTGTGAGCAGTGATTCTTGTGGGAGAGATATCTTGTGAAGTGCAGCATTGATGGAATCATTTTTTTTAAATGCTATCTTATTATTTATCTGAATAGCCCATTTGGCAGCCAGTATTGAGTTCATTAGAAAGTAATATTAATACTGTTTCTATAGAACTGTTGTAACATGGATTTATGTTGTGGACCATTCAAAAAATCAAGCCAAACAAACAGTATTTGGACAAGGGACTTCTATTGCAATCTCCATCTGAAGAAGCAGCAGCTTTGCTTATAGTAGGGGACATTACAACTGAATATAGAGCTCACAAGACACACTGCGCAAATCAGCTAAAGGAAAAGCTCACTGTTCTAAACTTTCTTTGATTCGGCTCCATTATAAATTGTATTTTAGTTTATGGCAACAACTGACATAATGTACCATGGTTTGCAAAATGATCGTAGTCTGTAGCAGTCCTTTGGCACCTATGAGAAATTTTCCTGAGCAACTTCCCACTGCATCGGGTGCCAAGGGTTATGGCCCTGAGTTACAGATATATGCACAAATGCAGTGGCAGCAATATTGATACAAGAAAATTTTCAAAGTCCATATTGTAATTCGGCTAATCTATGTTGGAGAGAACTGCACTATGTATTTAAGTAGATAGGTGGGATTCTTGATTGGGGGAGTGGGACTGTTAGATTGGGATAAGTGCATAAACCACTAAAGTGATAACGTCCTTGGCATGAATTATTTTCGAAACTTATCAATAGCACACATCTGGGAACAAAACTTCCGTTTGGAGTGGGGAATAGCACTTTGTTTGATCCTAAATTAGAACTCTTTCCAACTGGGAGTCTTAAGAACTGAAACAGTGTTCTTCATGTTCATCTACATTCACAGGCGTGGGTCTAGACTTGCACAAATTATCATTGGAATCTTCTAGAATGCTGAGAGTTTGCGCAGTTTTGACAGATGGTCTGCTTGACATCCCTTCAACTCTACTTCTGCCACTGCAGAGTTGAAGCAGTACCATTTAAAAATTGGACTTGGTTCTTTGTGTTTTAAAGTTAATAGCTTAGGTTTATTTTTAAGTAGCGTAGAATAAAGATACACGAGGAGCCTTATGGTCTGCTTTCAAACTTTGTCGACTGGAAAACACAACTCTCCTTTGCACATATAAAGTGTATTGTTTGAGAGAAGAACACAGTGGTTTCTGTAAGATTCGTTTGCATTTTAAGGTGCAAGCGAATAAAAATAGATCAACATGGTACCATCTTCTCTGGGAAAACACATTAAAGGCAATAAGAAAGAAAAAACAAATATGTCCAAAGTAGCAATTTGCAAGTCTGCAAAAGTAGCTCTTATATTCTCTGATGGAATCAACTTCAGCAACAACCACAAAGGAAGGACAAATTGGAGGTTGCCCCATTACATTGGCACCTGGCAGCAGACAAGACTAATGTATCAAGGGACTCAAGCGAAGGTTTTTAAAAGCTACATAAGGAGAGGAAAAAAGGGAAGGATCTGAATGTATTTGATCCAGAGCTGTCCCCATAGAAATGGTAAACTCGAGTTAGTAATGGTGGCTTCAACATCCAAGGGAGAAAATGCAGATAGAATAGAGCAGTGGTTCTGAACCTTTCTAATTCTGCAACTCCTGAATACGGTTCCTCATATTGGGACGCCAAACCATGAAATTATTTTTGTTGCTACTTAATACTGTAACTGCTACTGTTACAAATTGTAATGTAAGTATCTGATGTGCAGGATGTATTTTCATTCACTGGACGAAATTTGGCACAAATACCCAATATGCTAAAATTTGAATACTGGTAGGGTTTGGAGGATTTATTTTGTCATTTGGGACTTGTAGTTGCCGGGATTTATAGTTCACCTAGAATTAAAGAGCATTCTGATCCCCAACAACTGTAGAATTGGGCCAAACTTCCCAAATACTGTTTTCTGATTATCTTTGGTGACCCCTCTGACAGTCCCCCACGACAACCCCCCAGGGGTCCTGACCCCCAGGTTGAGAAACGCTGGTATAGAGAATGTTACTCAAGCAAATACTGGATCACAGTAAGAAAACGTGACTTTAAGGCCATGCACTGTATGCTCACTATTTGTACAGCAAAAGAAAGGGAGCTTGAAATGGCAAGATCACCAAACCAAGATCTAATGCTCAATACCAAGGACAAAGTGAGGAAAAGAGTTTCTACAGAGGGTACTACTACTCACACTCATCCTTCCAGTCTTGATACCAAAAAAGTGATTGTAGGGAATATAAACCGTGCTCTTAGAAACTCAAATACCAGATATTCAAGATCCCCATGTTATGACTGGAAAACATGATTATGATCCCCATTACAGATATAGAGACACCAAACTATGACATATGACACAAGGGGAATGTGTGAGAAAACACATTCAACAACACTAATTGCAACATGTGCACCTCCAATCCCAAATGGAACAGACACTTAAAACATGACAGAATACGATGTATCCAGACAGAGATACACAGCCAAGGCCTCCTATAATGTGAAAATGCTATTTAATCAAACACAAGAAACAAACATGAGCTTGATGAACAGAAGGCATCTGACACAGAATCGGATGTCGAATCAATTCCATTACCATCAGTCTATCTAACACAGTATTTGGTCCAGGCCATGACTTTACTGACATGGACAGAATTTCATCTTACAGAGGCAGTCATAAGTGTGATGATGTTGTCTTATTCCCTCACTTTCTACCCTTCTGATCATTTTGCTTCCTTTATCCAGTTGGCTTCTATAACCCACTTGATGAATTGCTCCTTTTCAAGGGATGAAAACATGCTGTGTTGAATCCTCTATTGAAGCAAAGAAACCTTTGGGTCCTCCATTCACTTACAGCTCTGTGTCCCTTCTCCCATTTCTTTCTACAATTTTTGAGAGAGCTGCCCTTTCCCAATTGATGCCTTATCTGATTTGTCTTCTTGATCCATTTTAATCAGGGTTTTATATAAGTCATTCCATTGAAACTGCCTTGACTCGTGTAGTAAATTATATTCTGTGTTGATCCTGTTGGATCTTTCTGCAGTCTTTAACACTTACGGTCAACAAATCCTACTACCCCAGTTGGCATCACTGGGGAAAATGGCAAATGCTTTGTGCTGCTTTGAATCTCTTCCTGTTTGATCATTTTCCCTCTGTTTATTGTCTGTTCCACTGATGTGCACAGTTTTGTCATAGCTGTGAGCCTTTCAAGACCTGGCTCTGCATCTGTGGAACAGTCTTCCTTTGGACTTTTGGCATGAGGAGAATTTCATCTATTTTCATAAGAGTCTAAAAACCTTCCTCCTTGATTTGCCCGATTAAGCTGCTGAGTTGTGCTTGAACTTGCAGAGATGGATAGTGACGGGTGGGATGCTGGGGATTTAATTCCATGTATATTTATAGTGTTATACTTTATCATCCTTGTCTCTGACTGTATATATTGGCATTCTGCTCTTTGGTGAAAAGGGCATTATAAATAAACATTATTATTAAAACCAAATCTGAGTATTGCTTGCCTAAGAAAAGTCTCTGAAATTAATGGTTGACAGGAAACTTGAAAGCATATACAGCACACAGCTGAAAAATTAAATTGTCATCATAAATTGAAACCAATCACTAACAAAATTGGAATAACAAACAACAGAATATTTACAGACAATATAGAATATGGTCTAAACCAGGAATGGGCAAACTAAGGGCCGGGAGCTGAATGCGGCCCCCTGGGCATTTACCTTAGGCCCTCCTCATTTTTTCTGTCTTCTCAGCATAAGGACACTGTGGCCTGCCACATTGTTATGCAGAAAAGACGAGAGAAGGAGGCATGCAGCCACTGAGAGCCCTCTGGAGTACTCTCAGCTACTGCATGTCCCGCTCTCCCTCCAGCATATGGACAGTGCAAGCAGCCCCTCTCGGCCGTAGCCTGTTTCACCTTCCTCCCATAATAATGCCAAAGATCAGATCGGGGAGGAGTTTAGGTGAGGAGGATCAGAGCAGTCACCTCATGTCTTGTTTTCCTCCCGGCATAAGGATGGGGCAGGCACCACATATACAAAAATACTCCAGAATCTCAACCCAACCAACAGACCAAATGCCTGCCAAACTACCTTCATTCAAATCCCATTCATTTCATTTGCTGCCTCCTTCCACCACTTCCTTACCTGATTAAGCCTATTATTTGATGCATACAAAAGGAAATTGCCTCAGTATGTAAATTGATGTTCTCTACAAAAAGCCCACGACATCACTCTATATAGTCATCACACACCCATTAGGAGAACTAGATTTTTTTAATTGGAAAAATTAAAGAATGAATTGCAAAATACTTTTTGGAATTGTGAAGAAAATATTTGAGACAAAAGTATTCATATATTCCATCCACACACCACACATTATTTCTTTAGAAATGCAAAAGTTTTGTTTTTATACAAGAGTACATACAGTATCTCGTATTATTGCAATTCATAGTCTTGGTTTCCTTTGTTCAGTTCTTGTTTTAGGAATGTGTTATTTATACCTGCTTGGAGGACCAGAAGAGTCAAAATATTGTTCTTGTTTTAGTAATGTTGATACATAAAGTGTCTTGTGGTTTTATAGGGGAGGTTTCTTGCTCTTCATAAGAGACAAAACGAAAAGGTTATTTGTAGTTCAAGTGTTCTTTATAGTAGAGGACCTTATACCTCTATCTAAACCCAAAGCTGACAAAAGCAGCACAGTCACACTAATGGTAGAGCTTGCTGGGCAATGTTGGTTACGATAGGAGGCGATGCTCTATGAGTGAATAAACAAGGAATGCATCTACATTGTAAAATTAATTAAGATTTACTGCTATGGCTCTGTGATATGAAATCATGGGAGTTGTAGCTGTACAAAGTCTTTGGCTTTTTTGCCAAAGAGTGCTGTTGCCTCACCAAACTACAAATCCCAGAATTCCATAGCATTGAGCCATAGCAGTTAAAGTGCTGTTAATCTGCATTCATTCTACAGCAGCAGGTCTCAAAGTGTGCTCTGTGGAGCCCTAGGGGTTCCATGCTTTCTTCCTCCTCTTTCCTCCTCCTCCTCCTTTGAGGTCCAGGTGCTCCCCAAGGCTCAGCGCATAGTGGGGGCCATGGGGGGGGGGGCAAGGGCGGGCCTGCGCCTCCCAGCGCCAGGCAGAAAAGCACTGCACCATGACACTATGGGTGCCAAAGGACTCATTCCAGAACCACATGACCCATCTGCTCGCCTTCCTTTACCTTCCTTTCTCTTTCCACTCTCTTGTCCAACCAGACAATGACAATGATGCCAAAGAGGAAAAGGAGGCTGAAACATGCTTGGACCTGGCCATTGAGGGTGCCTCACAAAGCCTGGCCTGGATTGTAAAGCCAGAAGCTCCTTACTTGCTTCCAGAAACCTATTTCCCTTTCACTACTCAAACAGTGCTTTTTTGTGCTTTTCCTGCATGGCAGAAGCGGGTTGGACTGAGTGGACCCTGGAGTTTCTGCTGCTGCTGTTGTTGTTACAAAGACCGTCTGTGCAGGGTGCTTTGATTGTGCTTTTCCTGCATGGCAGAAGGGAATTGGACTGGATGGACCCTGGAGTCTCTGCTGCAGCTGCTGTGGTTGGTAGTGGTGGTATTACAAAGGCAATCTGTGCAGGGTGCTTTGATTGTGCTTTTCCTGCATGGCAGAAGGGGTTGGACTGGATGGCCTTGAGGTCTTCCACTGAAATACCATTAAGTTTATGTTGGTTAACATGGTTCTTTATTTTAAACTAGTTTGGGGACCCAGCAGTGGCTGCGTTATTTGAGAAAGTCTGTGCTCCAAGTTTAGTCTAAATACAATGTCAGTTGGGTCCAGTGGGTGCGGGTGAACTACTGCTCCCACATGCAAGTCCCATCGTCCATGGTCCATCCTCCTCCAAACCACACCAGGATTTAGAGTTGATCATGGGGCTCTGTGTGCCAAGTTTGGTTTTGATCAGTCATTGGTGAGGGTCTCCGTGGTCTCAGGGAGTAAAGATACTGCAGGTCCCATCAACCATGGTCCATCCTCCTCCAAATTGCTCCAGGATGTATAGTGGGTCATGGGGGCTCTGTGTGCCAAGTTTTGTCCTGATCCATCATTACTGGGGGGTCGCAGTAGTCTCAGGAAGTGAGTGAATGTACTGCATGTCCCATCATCCATTGCCTGTTCTCCCCCAAACTGCAACAGGACATAAAGTGGGTCATGAAGGGCCTGTGTACCAAGTTTGGTCCAGGTCTGTGATTTGTGGGGGCTGCAGTGTTCTGTGGGAAGTGAATTGGGTGAAGATACTGCAAATCCCATCATTCATGGTTCAAACTTCACCAGAGTGTGAGGTGGGTCATGAGTTGTGTGCCAAGTTTAATCCACATCCCTTATTCATAGGGGTTGCAGTGGTCTCTGGGTGAAGATACTGCATAATCTCATCATACATGACTCATTCTCCTCCTAACTACACCAGGATGTAAGGTAGATCATGGGAGGTGTGTGTGCCAACTTTGATCCTGATCCATCATTGGTGGGGGTCACAATGGTCTGTGGTAGCCAAAGTGATTGAAAGTACTGCAAATCCCATTATCTGTGGTCCATCCTTCCCCAAACCATGCCAGGATGTAAAGTGGGTGATAGGGTTTTATGTGCCAAGCTTGGTCCAGGTTTGTCACTTCTGCAGGTTGCAGGTTACAATCTTACAACCTCTAAGGATGCTTGCCACAGATGCAGGCGAAACGTCAGGAAAGAATGCTTCTAGAACATGGCCATACAGCCCGAAAAACCTACAACATCCCAAAATGTGGCATGTATCCTATTACGTCATATATGTATTCATAGGAAAAGAATTATGTATCTGCATCACACCTTGTACTAACTCATATCTTGATATAGTATGCAACCAATGAGGGGAAATTCATTAATGCATTAATTTTTTATATTTTTAAATTTATATCCTGTCTTTGTCCTGGTACAACAATATCATAATCTCATAGGTGTAGTCACTCCCTTGATGATGATAATGGGACTCAATGATTCTCACAATTTACGAGAGCACACATTTTAAAAGATGCTAAATATAAACTTGAAAATAGAATCAAGCTGTTTACAGTATTAAAACAAGTACATTCAGATCCGAATAAAAGAATAAAAATTCTTTGAATAAAAATTCAAAAAATTCTTTGAAATATTAGTATAGCACGACCTAGCCTGCTCTTTTTTAAAAATTGTGTTTTGAGAGCCTGCATGAATAAAAAGGTTTTAGTCTGCAACAGAAAGAAAGCAAAGAAGGGATCATTGTGACCTGAAAAGGAATTTCCAGAGTCGAGGAGCAGCCACTGAGAAGGCCCTCTCTCAGAGTCCCCACCAATGGTGCTTGCGATGGCGGTGGAACTGGGAGAAGGGCCTTCCTGAGGAGGAAGATACCATCATGTCCCAGATATGAGTGACCAAACAACATCAGAGTGTGATCAAGATGACAAAAGTTATTAAAGAAGAAGAAATTGCAAGGTATGAGTGACTGCTGCAGTTTGCTTTCACCTGGGTCTATTGGGAAGGGCGAGATCCCACTTCCTCTTCTTCTGTTCCCTCTGCTAAATTAACTGAGTGGAAACTATTTTTGTTCTTTGAATTTAGCTTGCAACTACTAAGGTTGTTGTCTATTAATTCAGTCGCTGACCTCATGGACCAGCCCACGCCAGAACTCCCTGTCGGCCGTTGCCATCCCCAGCTCCATCAAAGACAAGCCAGTCACTTCAAGGATACCATCCATCCACCTTGCCCTTGGTTGGCCCCTCTTCCTTTTTCCTTCATAATGTCTTTCTCATTATGTGGCCAAAGTACTTCATCTTTGCCTCTAAGTAAGCTGTGAAAAATATGGAAGTGGGTAAAGGAGAGACAGATGAAAAATGGTGTGAGAAAGGATGAAGTGGGACTGTTCCTTGAAAAAAGATTGCCACAGTTGTTGCATCCAATTTGTTGCCTTTGTTGTCGGCCTTCTGGTGAGGAGCCTCTCCGCATCACTTAAGTTGGCCTTTGGGTAGCAGATATATACAGCTGGAGCTGGACAGTCTTAGAAGCTTTTCCAGATCCTGCCAGAGTCAGCCCCCCATTGGCATAGCCTTTGTGGGGTCAGTGCTGCCTCTGCACCACAAGGGGTCAGTAGAGTCAGTCTTTGTGGAATTTGTAGGATACATTTTGTGTGGCCTAAAAAAGCCAGCTCTCTCAGAAATGTGCAGTGGTTTGATAGTTGAACTACGACTTTGAAAACTAGGCTTTGAATCCCCATTAGGCCAACACACTGCCTGACTTTGGGCAAGTCACATTCTCTCAGCTTCAGAACGCAGAGGCAAGGCCAGCTCTGATTGTACTTGGATGGGAGACCACCAACCAATATCAGGTCCTGTAGGCTATATATTTTTTTTAAAAAAACCCTGCGAGTATTATTTACATAATAAAACCTGTGAAATTCATGGGGAGCCCATGAGACAGCAGGTGACTTGAAAGCACATCCAAACAAATCCCAACCATGGGACTAATAGAACCTTACAGTTATGGTAAATAGAACAAATACAGTCAAAACATTGCAAGAAAACAAGCGTAAAAATTAAAATACTTGTTTAAAAAAAGTAGAAGATTTTTTCTTTTTTTTCTTTTTCTTTTTTTTTTGTTTTTCTGTTGTCTGTTTTGTTTCTTGTGCACACTATAAAACAATAAAAAGTATTTAAAAACCAGTAGAAGAAAATAGGGTACAGAAAGACACTAGAAGGCATCCTGTCTCCTCCAAGTGCATCCATATCTCAGTTCTTCTTTTCTCATGCAACAATTTTGCAACAAGAAATATAAAATCCTTTCGCTAGTGGCCTTCTGTTCATGGAAGAGTGTTTGGATTATACCAGTTCATGCCACCTAGAGAAATATGAGCTGGGTCAAAGGTTCATGAACTTCTGGATTGATGCATACCAACATATTTGACTCTCTGCCTCCAGTTCTGAATAATTTCACTTTCCAACAGTTTGGCACCGCAATGCTGTTAGTGTCAAAAACTAAGCAACTGTGAATATTAACTGACTATTAATGAATAATGTTCAACTATCATTATAGAGAGGGCTCCAAGCAGCCAATTGAGCACCAAAGCAAGCATTCATGCAAAGCTTCAGAAGTGGTTGTGTAGGTTTACCCTCTCCACCTGCATTCAAACTATCTCTATCTAGGAAAAGGATTTGTGAAATAAATAAGCACATGAAACAGTTACAATAATTGACACACTGTGACATAGTTACTATGGGTGCGTACACACTGTAGAATTAATGCAGTTTGACACCACTTTAACTGCCATGGCTGTAAGCCAGTGGTTCCCAACCTGTGGTTTGTGGAACACTAGTGATCCGCAAGAACTAAAATGTGGTCTGCAGACTCACTGTTACTACATCGTTGCAACAAGAGTGACTGGTCTCACAAAACCCTCTTATAGTTCCAAGGCTTATTAAATTTGGTTTTCTGTGGGTGAACAAATGGTGACTAGTAAAGGTAAAGGTTTTCCCCTGACATTAAGTCCAGTCGTGTCCAGCTCTGGAGGGTGGTGCTCATCTCCATTTCTAAGCAAATGAGCCATCATTATCCATAGACACCTCCAAGGTCATGTGGCCAGTATGACTGCATGGAGTGCCAGTACCTTCCCACCGGAGCAGTACATAATGCTCTACTCACATTTGCATGTTTTCGAACTGCTAGGTTGGCAGAAGTTGGGGCTAACAGTGGGAGCTCACTCCGGTCCCTGGATTTGAACTGGGGACCTTTCGGTCAGCAAGTTCAGCAGCTCAGCAGTTTAGCCCACTGTGCCACCAGGGAATCAAGGAGCCCCCGGTGGCGCAGTGGGTTAAACCCCTGTGCCAGCAGGACTGAAGACCGACAGGTCGCAGGTTTGAATCCGGGGAGAGGCAGATGAGCTCCCTCTATCAGCTCCAGCTCCTCATGCAGGGACATGAGAGAAGCCTCCCACAAGGATGATAAAAAACATAAAATCATCCGGGCGTCCCCTGGGCAACGTCTTTGCAGACGGCCAATTCTCTCACACCAGGAGCGACTTGCAGTTTCTCAGGTCTCTCCTGACACAACAAAAACAAAAAACAAACAAAAACAAAAAAAACCCAGGGAATCCAGTGACTATTGGATAGCATATCTTCAGTATCAGAAACTAGAGCTGATGTGGTCGATACAATGCAATTTTCTGAATAAGCACCTCAAATAACCAAACTGAATCTAAAGTTGACCAAAAATGATTTGTAACCCTTTGGGTACTAATGTTGGAGAGGGGTCCCTGGTTAAAGTGGTCCCTAATCAAGTGGTCCCTGGTCAAAAAAAAGGTTGGGAACCACTGCTCTAAGCTATGGAATTCTGAGAGTTGTAGTTTGGTGAGACACTAGTAATCTTTGTTAGAGAAGGCTAAATACCTTGTCAAACTATAGCTCCCATGATTCCATTACACTGAGCTATGGCAGTAAAAGTGGAGTCAAACTGCATTGATTTCACAATGTAGATGTACCTTACACTCCTTCTCCAGCAGGTGGAGCTAGCATTGCAAGGCCTGCACTTTTCATTCTTGTCCACACATGCCTTTTATTTAGGGAGAAAAATGGAAAAATAACCTGACCCTGTAGAAATTTACCTGGAAACTGATTGTAAGTCCCATTCTCCCATCTTACCTCTGTGGAGCTGACCACAATTATTATTCAGTGGTAAAGGCTTACCATACTATATAATGAAGAATATTCCTTTTATTTACTAAGTGCTTCATTTCACGAGAATGAGATATTCTACCCATTGAAAACAGCTTTAAGAACTGCCATTTGTTCCTCTGCAACAAATTAAATCTTGTAACCAGAATGAGATGTTTGAATGGACAGATTAGTGACATTTTCCTTGCTTTAATCGATTAGCTGTAGAATAGATGTGTAAATACGCAAGAAAGAAAAGTCTTAGTTGAGAGGACAATAGAATCAATCCAAAGGAGACAAAAGACAATAATGACTTAGAGGAAAAGTATGCAGATTGCCTCTAATCCAAGCTTTATTCATTCTTCCTTTCAAAATGTAGCAAGTTCATTTTTAGGATGAGAATAAATGTAATATTTCATTCTTTTTCAGGGGATACAGAGGAAACAAACAATTTTGCAGAAATTCGGGTAATTTGGGGGGTACAATTGGTCCTGCAGGGCAGTTACTTTTTTATCGTGTCAGAAGCAAATTGAGAATATACTGCAAATCGCTTCTGGTGTGAGAGAATTGGCCGTCTACAGAGACGTTGCCCAGAGGATGCCTGGACGTGTTATTATCCTGTGGGAGGCTTCTCTAATGTCCCTGCATGGGAAGCTGGGGCTGACAGATGGAAGCTCATCCATCTCACGGATTCAGACTGCCAATCTCCAGGGCAGCAGTTCAGCCGTCACAAGGATTTAACCCATTGAGCCACTGCAGCTCCTAGGGCCATTACTAAAGTAATGCAAAGGATTCATTCAGCTATCAAGGTTGCTAGAAGATTTTAGCTGGTAGGATTGCCAAGACAGGTGTGTTCTGATGGAGCAGGAAGGAAAGTTTGGACAGACAGACAGATCCCAGTTAAGAGAGTGGCTTCATCAGTATGGAAGAGATTTGTATCCAACTCTGATTTCTGGAAGCACGAGCCTCCAGTGACAATTTCGGTGGATTAGATAAAGACAAACATTTAAAGCTCAATCCAGATACGATGGAGGCACAGGTAGAAGGAAGGTCATCTATATAGATTAGTGGCAGGGGGTCATATCCTAGCTTAAGGACCAAAGTTGCAGTGTGGTATTGTTTCTGAACTTGGTAGTACTACTGGTGTTAAGGTACTGGCTTTGAACAGGATTGCCTTTTACTAACTTCAACCAATAGATGAGTTGTCATCTTTTAAGGAGATACGATATTGCTCTTCTATGTTTTCTGGTAATCTCTTGACTATTTGTTTGTTTATTTATTTACTATATTTGTATCCTGCTTCCTCTCACCCCAAGGGGGACTCAAAGTGGTTTACAACATGGCAATATTCAATGCCGCATATATAATCAGATAAAAAGTAATGCATCATATATAAACACATATAAACAACCATAAAACTTTTAAAACCATGATACCAAGTCCAAGTGTCGTCATTTTTGTTTCGCCAATTCTATATTGCACCACCCACCACTTATCCAAAGACCTGATCCCATTACCAGGTTTTCACTCTTTTCCTGAAGACTAGGAGGGAGGAGGCCAGTCTGATATCACTAAGGAGGAAGTTCCACAGCCAAGGGGCCACCACTGAGAAGGTCCTGCCTCTCATCCCCACCAATTGCACTTGCAATGGGGGTGGGACCAAGAGTAGAGCCTCCCCTACAGATCTTAGCGCTCTAATTGATTCATAGAGGGGGATACATTCAGACAAGTACGTTGGACCAGACTAGACTACTTATAATGTGGGAGTTGACAGCCCTAAATTTCAGCTGGTGTGGAATACAGGCCGAAGCTTTAGACAGAGGTCACCCTGGTTGTTTTGATATCACAAGCAAAGGGCAAGATCCACATACATCAATTCAGATGTCAATTATACTGCACCAAATATTGGCAATGGGATTACATCCTTTATAGTGTTAAAGGAGACCAGATTATTTTAAGAGATAAAGGACTGGCATCATGCAAAGAGCCTCAAAGAGTGTCATCCACTGGCAAGAGGAACAGCCAAACTCTGAAGCCGTTACTTCCCCCAGTATCTGCCATGAACAGCAGCAGAGTGCAAATAGCAGCTGGGGTAATTTCCCCAGGAATATTATGCAAGGAGCAAAGGATTAAGTTCCTTTCTTATAATATCGTGATCTGAATTCAACCCCCACTCTCTATCTCCTGCCTGGGGCAATTCATAAAAAATCAGCAGATTATGGTCTTATCTCCTTTGGCTCTGACAATGATCTTTAAGAGGTATCCTGCTACTATGGCAGAGATACTATATCAGGAGACATGTTGCGAAGTTCCACCTATGCATTTAGTGCCAAAAGAGAGCAATAATGTCAGAAAAGCATCTAGCTAATTTGGTATGGCTAGGTATATGATACCATCATTCTCTGAGACCTAGAGGAACCCCAGGGGGTGTCCTTCTTCATCATTGTAAGGATGCAGTCACAGCCATCTCTGGTGCCTCTGCTATCCATTGGTTACTAAATGATTGCAGGATACTATAGGAGGAAAGTGAGTTTGGGAGGACAAAGGACTTAGTTGTTTGTCCTCACTAGAAAATACATTAATGCTTGGAAGGTAAAGGTAAAGGTTTTCCCCTGACATTAAGTCCAGTCGTGTCCGACTCTGGGAGTTGGTGCTCATCTCCATTCCTAAGCCGAAGAGCCAGCGTTATCCATAGACACCTCCAAGGTCATGTGGCCAGCATGACTGCATGGAGTGCCGTTGCCTTCCCGCTGGAATGGTACCTATTGATCTACTCATATTTGCATGTTTTTGAACTGCCAAGTTGGCAGAAGCTGGGGCTGACAGCGAAGGCTCATGCCGCTCCCCGGATTTGAAACTGTGACCTTTCAGTCAACAAGTTTAGCAGCTCAGTGGTTTAACCCACTGCACCATCAGGGGCTCCAAGGTAGTATCACAAAAGGAAGATGGATGAACTCACTCAGGAAAGCCACAACACTGTGTTGGCAGGACTTGGGCAGGACAGTTGCTGAAAGGCTGAATTGGAGGTCTCTTCTTCATATGGTTGCCATGTATCCAATGTGACAGCAGTTGAGCACAGAGTAAATCCCAATGAACTCAGTGGGGCTTATTTGTGAGTCAGGCATGCCTGGGATCATGCTGTTTCGGCACATAAAGTCCAAGGCATTGTCAACTCATCAGAACTACTACTGTTGAGAAGCAGCAGTAAAGAGAAGGGAATGTATTATGTGTGGGAGAAACTGACTTTGATCAAAACTTGGGCAGAGATGTGGAGCACACACAATTTGTTTGCCTTTGCCTTCAGTCATGCATCACTTGCCATGCTGGCAAAAGCTGGTATTCTACTGGATCTGAGAAGCTCGGGTGCAAACCTGTCTCTAACTGGTCAATCCGTGCAGGGAATGCATGGAAGGGAGGGGATTGCAACTTGTCACTCACAAAACATATGCAGCCAATTTAATGCAGCCACTTGGGGAAACTACCTTCCTAAGGTGCCTTCTTGGACAGACCTGATAAATATATGTACTCTGCCCAGCCATTAAGCAGACTGAGGAAATCATGGGTACATTTAAAGGGAAGGGAAGGGAAGAAACTGTCTTTATGGTTGCAATATTATATCTATTTATCTAGGATTAGACACCGGAGCTCCCGGTGGCACAGTGGGTCAAAGCGCTGAGCTGTTGAACTTGTTGACCAAATCTGTGGAGTGGGGTGTGCTCTCACTGTTAGCCCCAGCTTCTGCCAACCTAGCAGTTCGAAAACATGCAAATGTGAATAGATCAATAGGTAACGCTCCGGCGGGAAGGTAACGGCGCTCTATGCAATCATACCAACCACACGACCTTGGAGGTGTCTATGGACAATGGCAGCTCTTTGGCTTAGAAATAGGGATGAGCACCAATCCCCAGAGTCGGACACGACTGGACTTATCATCAGGGGAAAACCTTTACCTAGACTCCATTTCATTCAGTAGGAGTTATTTCTGAGTAGATTGTATAGGATTGCACTATTGTTCTCTTTTTACCACAGGCTATTTGTGGAGAAATTTCTGTATTGCTGATCATAACAGTGAACTCGCCCTGTTTCTTGCTGAGGGGGAATTGTGAAGTGTGCTAAAGCCTTCCTGAGACTGACAGAGAGTGACTTGCCCACAGCATGGGTTTCCAAGGCCAGACGGGAATTCAGACAGTAGCCTCTTACACTCAAACCACTACACCATTCTCAAATGGACCAGCAAATTCAAGATCCACAAGACACAACTTATTTGGCTTTGGATAGATATATAAACATTTTAATACACATTTTGTATCTAATATGCATTATCCATTTTGCTTCAATTAACGTTATGAAGCCGCCAGTTTCAAAGGGTTTGGTAACATGGTTTGAAATATTGAACAACCAGAACACAATTTGTTCCTTTTCTCTTTTTGTACCTTAGCTACTGGAGCATAAGTCACCTCTAGAATGACATCTTAAGAAACTACGCACCCCAGAACAATATTCTTGTTACTATGTTCTTGTTGTGATATTGCATAATTTCACGCTGTAAGTGTTCCTTTTGAAAGCAGAGTGACCAATACATTTAGGACATAAAAATAATTATTTGTTCATTCAGCTGTGCTTGGATGGGTATTTTCAGTTGCTGACAAAGTAGTCAGAATACTTTCATAATTGTTTTTGTCACATAGACATAAACTTCAAGGCCAAAGACATAATATACCAAAGAGACCACACACACCTCCAGTGCGTAGGGACTCAGGTAATGTTTTCTGGACAACTGGAACTTCATCTCACTATTTAGTAGCATTTTGGCTGGTTCAAATGAAAAAGTTGCCTAAAGATAGTTGTTTTCCTTGAAATTTTTCTTGGGAACCAGTTTCCTCTCTCATCCCCACCCAATAATGCCTTATAATATTTAGTGTAAGACATGACCCTATCATTTATAAGATGGTTACAGGTAATTCATTAAATACTAGAAAACAGTTTTAATTGTTCTTTTTTATTAAAAAAAATCTGATACCCAGTGTATTTCTCTATCTCTCTATCCATCCATGTATTTACAAAGAGTGGATTAAGTGGATATTTGGGACATAACTGGAGCTTAATAGAGAGCTAAACGCTACAGCCACTCAATAAACTGATGGATGGTTTTGAAAATAAATATTAAGAACAGGACTCTGGCATGGAGTTGACAATAGAGGAGAAATGAAGGTCAGGTGGACTTAACTCAAACTTATCTCTTATCTTTTGAATTGCATCTGACAGAGAGGCTGCAGGGACAGCCTTGGGAACCTAGTCATGATTTCATGGATTAAACGTTCAAAAGCTGGGAATCACAAGGTCGAATAGAAAAAAATTGATAATTTGGCAAGTTACTGTAAAGCAAGCTAGAAGTTGCTTGCAATGGCAGCATTTTTTAAAATGTGAAACATAAAACCTCTGATCTATCCAGCTTTCATCTGTTGCTAGACCCATAGAGCTAGAAGAGGCTTTGTTATCTACAGGCAATCCCCAAGTTACGAACAAGATACATTCTGTAGATTTGTTCTTAAGTTGAATTTGTATGTAAGTCAGAACAGGTACTTTTTAAGGTGTAACTCCAGCCCCATCTCTCTCTCCACACACACACACACACACACACAGAGAGAGAGCTTTGGATAGTATAAAAAAGAGTTAACACCCCTGTGGAGTTTATTTTGCTGTCTGTGCCCTGTTTAAAAGATTTCACCTCATTTTCCATCCCTGTGATAATTGGATTTTGAAAAATATGGCTTGTTGTGGAAACAAGGACTGGCGAGGAAGCCTCAACTGAGACATCTTTTCCCCATAATAACTCTTTCAGGAGTAAATTTCCCTTCCTAAGGGTTGAGTTCTCTCACTTCCTGTTTTCTCACCCCTGTTCTTAACTCTGAGTCATTTGTAAGTCAGATGTTTGTAACTTGAGGGCTGCCTGTATTTCCAACCTTTGCACAGTGGAAGAGGATATAACATATAAGCTCCTGTCTCCTAGAAGTAAGGGAGCAATGGCCGTGCCTTCATTCTGGATTGGGGTGGTGGCCTTGAAACAGGACTCTTGTTACTGGTGGATCCCTCTTGTTACGGGGTTTTTCACCTTACAGTTTTATGCTGCAACCAGGCAGATAAAATTTGACACCTTTAGTCTGTCCAGCTGTTCATGGAGTCTCTAAGCCAGGGGTCCTCAAACCTTTTAAACAGAGGGCCAGGTCACAATGGGAGGGCCAGATTATAATTTGAAAAAAATGAATGAATTCCTATGCACACTGCACATATTTAATTTGTAGTGAAAAAACACTGTAAAACAATACAATAATTAAAATGAAGAACAATTTAAAAATATATAAACTTATTAGTATTTCAATGAGAAATGGGTCTACTTTTGGCTGATGAGATAGGATTGTTGTTGTTGACAACTTAGGTTGACCCTGAGCGAAGGCCGGGTAAATGACCTTGGAGGGCTGCATCCGGCCCCCGGGCCTTAGTTTGAGGACCCTTGCTCTAAGCTCTTTTGTCAAGCATCCTACTCAAGAGAGGTGACTTAAAAATAAAGATGCTTTGGAATTTCCTTTCCAAAATCCATAACTCACAAACATTAATACAACTTTGTGACCTGTCCCAAGAACACGTAGGATAGTTTAGATACCACACAAGGCTTTTAAAGGCGGGTCTAAAGAAGCACGAGTTCTCACATTATAAGACCATCAGTTTTGCCACTTGTGTTCGCCTTCGTGCCTACTTCTTCCATTCTTTTTGGAGGTCAATTGTAGCAATTTCTTGGATCTACATTAGGCATTTTTAAAAGCAGTTCATTGTGTGCTCATGTAGTCCTATGCTTCTGAAGAAGAAACATTTGTATCCCTGAATGTTTTCACAGAATCATAGAATCATAGAGTTGGAAGAGACCTCATAGCCCATCCAGTCCAACCCCTTGTCAAGAAGCAGGAAAATCATATTCAAAGCACCCTCAACAGATGGCCATCCAGCCTCTGTTTAAAAGCCTCCAAAGGACCCTCTGAAAATAAAAATTAAAAATAAATTGACTAGTCCATGGGAATAAAATGTTACAACCGGTGCCAGGACTTTCTGGGAAAATAGCCTGGGAAAATATAAATGTATTGTCGAAGACTTTCATGGCCGGAATCACTGGGCTGTTGTACGTTTTTTGGGCTGTATGGTCGTGTTCCAGAAACATTCTCTTCCAACGTTTCTCCTGCATCTGTGGCAGGCATCCTCAGAGGTTGTGAGGTCCTCACAACCTCCGAGGATGCCTGCCATACATGCAGGTGAAACATTGGGAGACAATTCTTCTGGAACATGGCCATACAGCCCAAAAACTTATAACAACCCAAAATATAAATGTTTTGACATTTTGAAAAAAATTCCACAAATGAAAGATGGAAAACTCTAAACCTGTTTGCCTCACCTGGAGAAGCCCACAGTCTTCTACATCACGAACATCTTATGAATACCATCTTTTAAAGACCATATAGTCAAATGTCCAGATAGGAAAAACAAGTTTTAATAAGAAGATGAGGGGGAGAAAAGGGCAGCAATTGCAGACACAGAGTTTTCCAACTAAACATCTATAAAATAAATCTAAATTACTGATTGAATTTAATCTGCTTGAGTAGACTTTTGGATTCAGAACAAGGCCAAATTTCATTACTAGGAAGGGGATCTAAGTGCAGCATTTATTTGGATGCTGGGTAAATGCTACCAGGAAGACAGAGCTGAAGGTAAAAATATTGAATATTTTGAAAATCTTGAATCCGGTAAAAGCCAGTCCATTACTGGAGATTGACATTTAGCTAGCTACTAGGCCAAGGTCATCTAGATTTAGTATCTAGCTGTGGAGTGTTTGAGGAGCAAGTCAAAGCTATTGGCTGCAGTGTTAACTCCGGTTGCGGGTTGTGAGCAAACTGGAACCAATCAACAAATGCCAAGGCAGGTGGCAGAGAACCCATCAGATAGCAGCATTTTGTTATGTAGAAAACTTTTTTAAAAGACTTGCACACAGCTAGGTGTGTGTGTGCTTCCTTTGCAAATAATTGCCGAGCATGTTTTTTTTTTTAGCAGACTGAATAAATGTTTCACTTTTCCATTCTCCAACCTGGTGTGTGTTAATTGGCTACATTGCACACTAGGCATGAATCCACCTTTTTGGAAAATAACAATTTCTTAGGCTTGCTGATTAATATTTTGCCTATGACAGGCACTTTTTTTCAGCGGCCTGGCAAAGGACTGGGCTAATAGCAAAGTCAGCAAGGTATTTCATGGCATAACCATTGGAGGATTGACAAATTCATTACCCCCCCCTTTTTTTTTTTTTTTTGGTGGTGGTAGGGGGGGAACAAACATTTTTCCTAGGCTGTTTCTAGTGCCAAAAACCTAGTCGGCTAATCAGAACAGTCTGCAATGGCTGGATTCACCTCTCAAATGACCCTGATTTTATATTGCAAAAGAATTATCTACTTCCCACTAGCTACAATATTGTAGAAATGTTCTGTATGTATATGGTGGCAAGAAGAGATCCAGATTTGCACATTGTTGAACTCCCCATCATGTGATGAAACAAAGAATAATTTGGGGAACTGTTAAGCTACATCAGAACATAGAGGTTTGACACAATCTTTATTCCTTAATAAGAATATTGGGATCAATTATGACATGTTGCACTGGGAAAAAAAATATAAGAACCAGTTTCTCTACCTAACCCACCTTCACGCACAGGTGGTTTACATATATTTACAAATGTAAATTATGTAAGGATTCATTTTATTACTAATTCATTGTAAGTCACCGTATCTGCTTAATGTCAGATAGAAAGACAGAATACCTATATTTAAATAATAATAATAATAATAACAACAACAACAACAACAACAACAACAACTTTATTCTTATATCCCATCGCCATCGCCCCAAAGTGACTCGGAGTGGCTTACAAGTGGGACCAAGCCTCATTACTCAAAGTTAGACAAGTAAGAACACATTAAAAACACAATAAACATATGACAATTTAATTACACAGTTAAAACAATTGTGTTCCCTATTTTCACCATAGACTCACTAAGTCACCCTTCCCCAACCTGGTGCCTTCCTAACATTTTGGGCTTTACTCACATAAGTCTCAACAAACATAGTGCCAGGTTGAAAATTCTACAAACTGAAATCTCAAAACGTATAGGGAACACCAGAATGGGGAAAGCTGCACTGAGTGGCCCTGGACAAGTAGTGATATTATTTCCAGGCTGATGCAGATTCAAATCTAAGAAACTGCATCCTTTCTCTTCATCTTAGTCATTTCTCAGGACTGACTGAAAAACTGCAGTATACGGTAATATGAAATGCAGTCTGTACTGGCTGGAGAAGCAGGATAGATTTGCTGAAAGGCAGGTGATTGTTCTTGTGCAGTGGACTCCCAGGAGTCCTTGGTGGGGACCACATAGATCATCCCCAACGTTTTCTTTTGAAGAGTGACCCTGGGTGTCATGGAGAATGTTTTAACTTAGTTTTAAAGGAAAGAGAGAAGGAAAGAAGGAAGGATAGGATGGTGTGAGAGAGGAGGGTCTGAGAAAAGAGCCCACGGAGCCACATCCAGCCCTTGGTCCTGGGTTTGCCCATACCTGTGCTACACTCTTTGGAATTTTTGGTTGCCTTCTCACTGGTCTTTAAGACAAGAGAAAGGACTTTCAAGGGCCCATGTTCAAATGAAAACCTATAAATAAAAATAATTCTGTGCAGGGCTAGATTTATGCTTGCTTTTGCTAATGCATATGTTCTTACGCTCCCAGGTCAATGAGTTTGATGACAATCAGTGTTGATTTTGGATGCTGGTTGGTAGAATTTCCCATTGACCTAAGTAAACAATTTGCTCTGTAGCCAAAGGTCACTCCAGCTGAGCTGAGTTGTCCTGTCTTTTTCTAGTTTTTGTTGATAAAAAGGAAGTTGGTCAGGGTGGGACAACTAGAGTTGGCGTTCTGCCAAATTGTTGATGTGTCCATTCAAAGGGCAGCAAAGAGTTCACAGAGCTTATACCAATTTCCTTTTTCTGTGGCAGGCTGACTTTAGACTCTCATCCTCCACAGTCTTGGGAAAGCATTGCAGAGGTTCCTTTGTGATGGCTTAGTGATGTGTCAATTAAAGTCATTTGATTTGAACTTCGGGACAGATGTTTGCTGTATGACAGTAATGCCTGATTGAATTACCTGGCCATCAGAGGGAGGTTGATACTGGGCTCGTGATAATAAAGAAAAATTATGGCCCATTCTTAAACACATAGGTTCACTAGAACATTTGATTTTTCGAATGTGTAATATGTACAGAGGACAAGGCGAATTGCTGGGACGGAATATGGAGAAATTGAATTATTTCCAATTGGCAAGGGATTAAACAAGGCTGTCTTTTTATCATTCTCTATATATTTAACATGTATCCTGGAAACATAATACACAAAGATGGATTAGACTCTGAGGATGGAGGTGTGTAAATTGGAAGAAAGAATATCAACAATTGAATATATGCAGGTGATGATAATACACAACTAGCAAAAATGACTGCTGAAGAAAGTCATAAATAATCTACAGAGAGAGGTTTACAGCTGAACATTAAGAAAGCAAAAATAATTACCACAGACAGCAGATTCAACTTTAAATAATGAAGATCTTGAGATACTCAAAGATCTCCTATACCTTGGCTTGGTCATAAATCAAAATGGAGACTACAGTCCAAAATCAGAAGAAAATAAGAGCTTGGAAGGGCAGCTATGAAGACACTAGACACAATTCTCAAGTGTAATGCTATATCGTCGAATATCAAAGTCGGGATTGTCCATGTCATCATTTTTCCAATTTCTATATATGGTTGAGAAAGTTGGACAGTGAAGAAAGCCTATAGGAAGACCATTTACTTATTTGAAATGTGATGCAGGAAGAGACTTCTGTGGATACCATTGTTTGCGAAAAAGACAAATGGATGCAAGAGCAAATCAAACCAGAACAGTCCCTACAAGCCAACGTCCCCTTGGCTTAAATGGACAGTTGCACGTTGATAGGAGAGACAGTGCAGGGGAGTTGAAGAAAAGCTAAATGAGCTACAAGTCCAGAAATACTAGAAATTATCTAGAGCATTTTTCTTATGTGCCTTCAGGTCATTTCTCACTTATGGTAACCCTAAAGCCAACCTATCAAGGGGTTTCTAAGCAAGATTTATGCTGGAAGAAGCAAAGACCACCAGCACTGAAGCAATGGTCCTCTGCCATCAACTCCGCTGGAATGGCCACATTGTCCGGATGCCTGACCACTGTCTCCCAAGCAGTTGCTCTACTCCGAACTCAAGAATGGAAAATGGAATGTTAGTGGGCAAGAAAAGAGATTTAAAGATGGGCTCAAAGCCAACCTTAAAAGCTCTGGCATAGACACTGAGAACCGGGAAGCCTTGAGCACTCCAGCTGGAAGTCAGCTGTAACCAGCAGTGCTGCAGAATTTGAAGAGGCACAAATGGAGGGCAAAAGAGAGAAACGTACCAAGAGGAAGACACATCAAGCCAACCCTGACCAGGACTGCCTTCCACTGCGGGAGACCATGCAGATCAAGAATAGGGCTCCAGTGTCACCTACGTGCCCACTGCCAGTACACCAATCTTGGAAGACAATCCTACTCGGACAACAAGCGATCGCCTAAGGAAGTATCCAGAGGGAGTTTGGCTTTCCTTTCATCTGAGGCTGAGAAGGTGTGATTTGCCCTTTGTCACTCAGTGAGTTCTGTGGCTGAGTGAGGATTGGAACTGTGAGCTTCAGAGCCATAGTCCAATGCTCAAACCACTACACTATGCTAGCTTCATTGGGGCACAGGATGTCTATCTCTGAGGATCTGATAGGGCACAGTGAGTGTGCCATCAGATTACAGCATCGGTGTTTTTTTGTCTTCCTCTAAAGTTTATTTGCAAATAAGCTAAATGTTTCAAAAATGGCAGTGAGCTCTCCTCTAAAGAAAACGAAACCACAAGAAGTCCCTCTCCCCACTAATATTTCTCACCACTAGGCAAGTGGAAAATACCGAAGAGTCCTGCAGCTCCTTCATGTTACAGCATTATAGCACTTTGATTCCACTTTTAACGGCCTATTAGTGCACTGCAGAAGCATTTGTTGTTCTTTTTTTCCAGAGGCGCACGGTGTTGGCAAGGGAAAGCAAGCAAAATCTGCTGGCTCCCAGCCACCTTTAGCTAAGAAGTAGCTATTTTTGTTACTTTTTAACAGTAAGAAAAACAATCATTTTTGAACAACGTAATTAAAATTACTACAAATTATTTTGGTGAAAATCTGGTGCAACATTAACTACAGCTAAAACTCAGTTTACCAAAATAAATGTGTTCCTGAGCTTTATTTCTTCAACAGAAACGTTGGTGCCAGAGGCAGAAATGAAATGGAAAGAATAAGGATAGGTTCCCACAACACATAAAAAAAGAACAGTTAACGTATTTCAGCAAACTTTTTATTCAAAATTAAATTTATGGATGTAGGAAAACAAAAACCTGGTCAGATACAGTGCACAAGAAAACAAAATTACTTTGAATCCTTTCGAGACAACTTAAAACCATTTTCTAAAATGCATCCTGGGGTGATGTTTTTCTTCCAACAACCTCTGTTTTTCTTCTGATTTTAATTTTTCTGATTAAATGTATAGATCAATGCTTTTTCAACATACCAGGGTACCTGGTGAAGTAGGCTTATCTACTTTCCCCCCTTTTTTTCTGTTTTCCTCTCCACACATCTCAGTAAGTGATTCTGGAGGTAGCTGTTAGTCTTGCCTGTCATACATAAACACACATACATATAGCAGAATTACCCAAAGTAGAATCCCATTCTTTCTGAGGTCAAGACGTACTACATTTTTCACTGCAAACATATTATTGCAACCCATCACTAAAAGTGTGGGTTTTCCCTAGCTCTCCTTCACCAGTTTTTGCACTGGGGATGGAGGTGGGGGCTTGCACATAGAAAGAAGATAAGTAAAAAGTGGGTGGAATGCATTCCCATAAAAAGACTTTGTAAAAAACACCTTTTTGTTAGCGGTTTGTACTTCACAATGTGACTTTCCAAAGCATTTAAGGCACAAAATTGCTGTGGTCCTAAATGATAACCCACATTCCCAGCTGATAGATACAGCAAGCTGGCTGACCCTGTGAAAATAGAAGATAGTCTGTGACTCGGAGTGAGTCTACACTGGCTCAAGTGTGGCTGTGCTAGAGGCCACAAGCACTGGATCAGGCCCACTGCACTGCCCAGGCAACACAGCTTAGGCCTCGCTGGACTGCCGTCTTGACCTCTGTTCTTTGCTTTGGCACAGTCTGCATAGCTGGGTTGGTTTCCATTCAGCCCAATCAACTGCCCAGACTGACACTAGGCCATCACATTTCCCTGTGCTGATCAGTGCACGGAAAGAGAATAGCTCATCTTCATGTTGCCACCACAACTCTGCCGGCCACAGAGTTCTGTCCAAGTAACCAGCCACCTTGGCTACCTCTGTGATGTCATAACAGGATGCCTGTGAAATCACCAAGAAGGAGATCAACTCCCTCACTCTTGCTAGTTGCAAGGGCACCTCATTTTGACCTCACAGAGGTAGCCATGGTGTCCAGGCGCTTGGGCAGAGCTCTGTTATGCACTGATCAGCACAGGGAATGGTGATGGCCTGGTGTCAGTCTGGACAGCTGATTGGGCCAAATTGAAGCTGATTTAGCTATCCAAACTGACACAAAGTCCCAGAATGTTCTGGAGTTTCCAGTAAGCTCCAGAATATCCCCTGACTGTGCTAAAAGTGTGGCAAAGTCAGAGTAAACCAAGAAACCTGCAACACCCAAAGTCACTGCACATCATGGGGACAACCAGCTGTATATTCCCTGTGTAGACTTGCCATATAGTCATATGTGAACTGTGTACACATGAGTCACTCTTCTACCTACGTGTATGTCCTCAGTTGCCTACATTCAGCAGTTGTTTGCCTGCAACTTGCTAGATCAAAGCTATCAGTGTCCTTGGCTCTAAAGTTTATATTTGGTATCACTCTCTAGTTTTGAAGCTTTCTTGGCATGTTTGTACTGATGGATAATGGTTGGCAAAGAAAGGACATGGGAGAAGAGAGGAAAGAAAATAATGACACTTGGAGGATACAAATGCCAAGGAAGATGGGAGGGAAAGAATGTGATGAGAGTAAAGTCTGAAAAGCAAAACAGGAGAAGAGAGATACGTGGCTGATGACATGAAGGGGAAACCTTAGGGAAGGATGCTTACACTTTAAAGAAAAGGAGGAACTAAGTATACTGAGATTCTGTCAGCTCTTTTGCTTGTTGATCTTGGCACAATTAACCCCAATTATGTCCTAAACTATTCAAACCGTTTGGGAAGACTGAACAGGTACTCAGTCACATCACCACCAAGTTTAGACTGGAAGTGTAGTATCTTATATTATTATTATTATTGCAAATTAATGCAACAGTGGTAATAGTGGTAAATATCTCTTCCAACTTATGAATTCTTAAGTGGGAGGCTTGTGTAGGTAAATCTGTTATCAAAGGTTACCCTGTGGGAATGCCTCTAAAGACTTTAACAAAGGCCTCTTTCACACAGCTGTATAAAAACCACATTGAACTGTATTATATGGAGGTGTGGACTCTGATAATCCAGTATAAAGGAGATATTGTAGATTATCTGCCTTGATATTCTGGGTTATATGGCTGTGTGAAAGGGCCCAAAGATTTGTAATGCCTCCTTATTCTGTGATTGTGTTTCTCTTACTAAAAGTTAAGATAGCTTGAAAAGGCATAAATTATGAATAAAAACTCTTCAAAACTATGTATTCCCCACCCACAACCATCAGGGAGTGAAAAGGGGTAAATCAGGTCTGTATATAAGAAGCAAACTTAAGGATGATCCTGTAGTTTGTGGAGTGAGACTGAAGGATGAGCTTCTGGAGTGAGACTACAGAATGAGCCTATAGGTTGGAGGTGAATTTAAAAGACACAAGGAGATAGGTTCCTGTTTACAAGGAACATGTGGTGCTCCTATGGTCCTTGCAGACAGCCAATTCTCTCACACGAGAAGTAACTTGCAATTTCTCAAGTTTCTCCCGACACGAAAAAAAAAATCTTTCATCACTGGCTAGAGCTAATCAGATTGCACACCAGCATAGCTGGTAGGCCACATGTTCTCAAGTTTGTTGTTGTTGTGTGCCTTCAAGCCATTTTCTTACTTATGGTAACTCTAAGGCAAACATACCACAGGTTTTTCTTGCCTTCCTTTGAAGTTGAGAAGGTGTGATTTGTCACCCAGTGACTTTCCATGATTGAGCAAGAATTTGAACCCTAGTCTTCCAGTCTCAATATTCAATGCTTAAAACACTACAGCACTGATGGGAATTGTATTAGGACAACATTTAGAGGGCTGCGCTTTGCCATCCTGTATGTTACAAAACTCACAAAGTTTCCAGAACCTTCATTTAGAGGGAATTAAATACATACTTACATCCCTGGAATGCTCACCAAAGAAATGGATTAAAGAAAAGTATGTGAAATGTCTATTTTCATCTAAATAAGGGCCCTTTCACACTGCCATATAATCCAGAATATCAAGACAGATAATCCACATTGTCTGCTTTAAACTGAATTTTCTGAGTCTACACTGCCATATAATCCAGTTCAAAGCAGATATTTATTTATTTATTTGTTTACAATATTTCTAACCCGCCTTTCTCAAGCCTGAAGGCGACTCAAGGTGGTTTTATATACTAGATTTTATATACTGTATTTTCTGGCGTATAAGACTACTTTTTAACCCAAGAAAATCTTCTCAAAAGTTGGGGGTCATCTTATACACCAGAAGTCATCTTATAGAGTTGGGTACTGAAACTTACAATCCTGATTGGAGAATCTGTGGTCACTGCATATGGTGGGGGGAGCTCAAAATGGCCGTGGCCGTGTCCCTGCCGTAGGGATGTCCCTGCGACTGTATGAAAACATTAAGGGTGGCGCTGTACAAGTATGGTAGAAGAAAATCCATTCACCAGGATACGTGGAAAGAAGCAACTTAACATGGTACCGATGACGAGGTGAGGGAGAGCCTCACCGGGAAGGTGTAAGTGAAGGGAGGAGCAAGGTGCAGGTGTCTGGGATGCCTGGGGTATGGAAAAAAAGATGGAGCAGTGCTGTGCCTAGAAAAACACACCTCTTTCACCCATCTAGGCCACCCTTGTATCCTATTACCGTACCTCCTCCTCTGCCTCTCGAATCTCGCTCCTGAAGACTGCGCTGAAGCTGTGCAGGTGCGCATGTGCAAGATCTGAGAGGCAGAAAAGGAGGTACAGTAATAGGAAAATTACCATATTTAAATAAAATCTGATGCTTTTAAATTTTTTATTTGGTGTGTGTTGTAGTCTTATATGGCGAGTATATCCCAAACACTATATTTTAACTGGAAAAGTTGGAGGTCATCCTATACACCCAGTCATCTTATATGCCAGAAAATATGGTATATATACAGCTGTGTTGAAGGGGCCTCAGCTCGGGCACTAAGTCTCATTTGATCTTGGAAGCTTAGCAGAGTCAGAACTGGTTACTACTTGTTTAAGAGGAATACAACCTCTCAGTAGTATTTGCCTAGGAAAGCAATATATAACTTACAGTATTGCCATAAATCAATAGACAACTTGAAAATACATTACGACTGACCACTGTGGTCTGTATTTGGTAGTACAGAGACAACTATAATCATCTTGCTAGATGAATCTGAGTGTAATGATTCTGAGTTCTCAGTGTAAACATAAAGCCACGACTTCCAGAATTCTCTAGATTTTGCTACTTGCCACCCAAGAAATACACTTTTCCATGCTCTGCCATCTGCCTCTCACTTACCAAAAATATTAATCTCTGAGTAACTTTAGCCAGACTTTGTGTCACGAGAATGCAGCTGCCAATCATTTCCATTAATGGACAGCATGAAGGCTGTTGGCAAATAGAGTAACTGAGTTTTTTAAATGCAAAGAATACCTCCAGTTTTATTGCCTTCTATGATCCCTGCCTCTTTTCCTGTCTCTGTTCTCTGAAATCACACACACACAAAATCAAAGAATTAGTGTTATGGATACATGTCTTAAAAGGTTTAACTAAAGCATTGTGAGAGACTTCCACAAAAACAAAAAAAAAATGGCTTATGATAACATCCAATGGCTTCATGCAGGATATGATTCGTGTTCCAAGGCACATGCAGAAGACAGAGTTTCACAAGAGAGCATATGAAATATGTGAAGTATTCTTAGTACACCAGCCAAGTCAATATTGGTGTTTCAACACTACGCTCCCTACTGAGAGACCTTGATGGGACACTCCAAGTCTTTTCATGATGCTTACCCTTTATCTTTCAAATTTTGTACTAAAAAATGAACAGTAAGGAGACTTGGAGCTATCAAATGTATTTCATAATCTGAACATCTACGCATTTGTGGATTGCAACAGAACAATACTGCAAATTAATACTTCCCTACATCTTGATGTCTGTGACCCATAGAAACAGAATGTAATAATATCACTTTTGAACCATTAATGTAGATTTTTTTTAAAGGATAGAACAGGAATAAAGGCAGGCAATAGATTACTTCATTCTTTTTGTCAGAACACACACATTTCAGCCACCATTTGGAGTTAGTATGGATGGCATACTCTTAGAACTGAAAGATTCCAGGCCTAATATCTATATATAGTGAAAAAACAAATGTTAACTTCTGTAGGCACTGATTATTATTACCTTACACCGTTGTGCTTCATGACATATTAGTTGAAGCCCAGTAGAGTGTACCAAGGGCTGTCAAATTTTATATCCTGACACACATCCCCTCCCCAGTCCACTTCAGAACACTGAAAATTATGGCAAAAGGTAATGGTTTTCTCCTTACATTAAGTCCAGTTGTGTCCAACTCTGGGGGGGGGGGGTGGAGTGGTGGTGGTGGTGGTGCTCATCTCCATTTCTAAGCCGAAGAGCCAGCATTGTCCATAGACACCTCCAAGGTCATGTGGCCAGCATGACTGCATGGAGTGCCATTACTTTCTCACCAGAGCAGTACCTATTGATCTACTGATATTTGCATGTTTTCGAACTGCTAAGTTGGCATAAGCTGGGGCTAACAGAGGGAGTTCACCCCACTCCCCAGATTTGAACCTGTGACCTTTCGGTAAGCAAGTGCAGCAGCTCAGCAATTTAACCCACTATGCCACTGGGGGCTCCACCAATAGAATACCACCAATTAAAAAACTGGCACTATATTGGGGTTTCAGCGCTATGCTACAACTCTGGAGACCAGAATGCAATTACCTGCTTGGCCATGGAAACCCACTGGGTGACTTTGAGCCAGTCACATGCTCTCTGCTCCAGAAAACCCTGTGATAGGACACCGAAGTTGGAAATGAGACACACAACAATAAAATCACCAATGGGAAAAATGATGGCAGTGTCCTGTCATGAAATTGAAGTAAGTAAAGTCAGAGTTTGACACAATCAGCTCACAACTGCTGGCATTTTGTACTCATAACTCATCTCTGTTTGGAAATGAGAAACCTCTTTGTCACAATAGTTCCTGATGGTGGAGAAATGTCAAGTTTAGCTTTCCCCATGTTAAGTGCAGATAGTGGATGGCTCAAGACCTAATTCTGTAGAGTTCTGCTCCAGTATAACCATGCCAGTAGTGGCAGGAAGAAAGAGGCTACTGGTACGATGGTTGGAAAGGAAGGAAGGAAGGAAGGAAGGAAGGAAGGAAGGAAGGAAGGAAGGAAGGCAGGCAGGCAGGCAGGCAGGCAGGCAGGCAGGCAGGCAGGCAGGCAGGCAGGCAGGCCTTTCATTGCCACTGCTGCATAACCCTAAGACGAAATGAGTGGAATAGAGTAAGAAGCAGGTCGCAGTACGGATGGTGATGGATTGCAAGACCAGCATCCATAGCCATCAGAGTCAATAGTAAAGAATGTGAGGTGTTTGTATTCACTTAATTAGCTTCCTACTTCCTTCCAGTCATTGTAGCACCAGGGCTCACGCTTCACTCTGCATACATCTTCTGATCAACAACAAGTAACTACATTAAATATTCTCACCTAAATAGAGGAGAATAAACAATTCTCTCATTTCAAATGGCAAATTGTCAATTACCGCTGCAGTAAAGCTTGTAAAATAAAATTGCATGGAGAAGGACAACCTCACTAGTAGGAAGTACTTCACCTGCCAGCATCTCCAGATTAGGAGATGTTTTGACGAAGAACGAAAATAGTTCCCAAACCAACTCAATAGTCCTTAAACAAATTTGGTCTTCAATCAGTGAAGCAGACACAACAAGGCCTTCACAGCATTGGGGTAGTGATAGCAACCTCTTGATAACTGAAGTCAAAGGACTGATACACAGAAACTGCTGGTATGCTGTTGTGGCTAGAGTACTGGACCTGTGCACATTGTGCACAGTGCACATTGAAGCAGTATATTTCCACTTTAACTGCCATAATTCTAATCTATTTAATCCTATGGTATGTAGTTTGGTGAGGCAGTAAAGCTCTCTGGCTGGGAACACAAAATTCTTCTCCATAAACTAAAAATCTTAGGGGTTTATAGCATGAAAGCATGGCATTTAAAGTGGAATAGTAGCGCTCTAATGGTGTGTAGATGCTATACATTCACTTCACAGTTTTAAATCCTTTGCTGCAAAGAATCATTAGGAAGGTATTTTGGAAAGGAGGAAGAGTGCCTCTTCAGCTGGGCTTCCCCACTTGGGTGAAAAAACGAATGTTGTTTACTACTGTAAGCACTGATTATAAATGGTTCTTAAGTATATAAACATCAGTTTAATGTGACTTAACTCTCAAAACAACATGACAGCAGAGCCAAATCCATGGAATAGAGAAGAATTATTGAAAAGGTTACTGTTTCGATGAAGACATCACAGAAACCTGACAAAGGAAAAGCTTCCCAAAACAAGGTTAAAACAACCCGAGGACTATTGTCATCGATTTTTTGCTTCTTCGAGAACATTATATCTCTTTAGTTTAATATTTACTATTTGAACTCAAGATACAGCTGAGAAGAAAACAACAAACTTTGACTGGACTAGAAAGCTCCCACGGGAGGGAGAATTCACAACAGTGTTTACACTCAGTCCTTAACTTTGTTAGCTATTATTGTTTTATGTTGTTTTGAGAGTTAAGCTGCATTAAACTGATGTTTACATACTTAAGAACCATTTCAAAGGAGAACTGCAGCAATAGTACTGGCAACACCAGTTTCTCACTCCCCATTTTCTTTGCAGATGGTGGCCAGTGAAGACAGAGAGCTAGAAAAGAGTGGGGGGGGGGGGGGGGGAAAGAGAATTTAGTGGTAATGTTGGGGATGAGAAGAGGAAAGGTTTAAAATGGCCTTGTGAAGTAACTCTACAAAAGTCATAGCTGAAGAGGGAAGCAACAGGAAAGATGTTGGACAAAAGAAGCAAGAAAGAGAAATTCTGAAATAAAATGATAAAAATATGTTGAAGATCAAAATTGGGCCCAGAGTTTGAAAAACTGAAGATGATTATTTCACCTCATTCTAAAAAACATTACAATGATGCCTTAATTACACACACACTCCAAAAATAATAAATTCATTACACAATGCTTTGATTACATATATTCGAAAAATATAACAGATTTGAACAGAGTGAGTTGGTCCCTGTACCACAAACTTGTAAGTCATTGAATAGATCACTGAGCTCAGATGAGTTACACTAATTTGAAGAAATGGACATGGCTCTGAACAATCAGCTTAAAAAAGATGAGACCAACTAAAAGAAACAGTGTGTGAAGTAGTCTGTCCTCCTCAAGGCTACTGAGGCCCCTTCTACACTGTCCTTATATCCCAGACTCTGATCCTAGATTATCTGCTTATGCCAGGTTATATGATAGTAGAGACTTGTATAATCCGGTTTAAAGCAGATAACCTGGAATCAGATTCTGAGATATAAGGACAGTGTAGAAGGGGCCTGAGTTGGGCAGGAAGAATGTTTTCTGAAAGCACTGTTCACTGCATTTGTGCAGATACACAGCACTTTCCCTACCCACCCTCAATCCCATAGAAACTTTACATTAGAAATTCAAAATTAATTTCATGAATTAGGGTTGCTTAAACAGTGTTGTTGTTGTTTTAATGCTTTGAGGTAATAATTCCTCTGTATGAACAATATAAAGGTAATGTAATGGCATTCATGTTTCAAAAATCCAGATCCCATCTTCTTCTGTCTAGCACCTTTCCCTAGAACATGTTGTTGAACATTAGCATTCTTTCATTGTCTTCTTTTTCATGGCACAGTTCACCAGCAACTCAGCCCAAGTTTTTGGAAGAAGGCCAAGTTCCAACACAGCTGGAAATTTGTACCTTGTCAAGCAGAACTATTCAATCTGAACTGCTCATGTGAAGATAACAGGATCTCCTCCATAGGACTGGCAGATTCAGGGTAGTTGCCTGGCAGTCTTGTGTTGCTGTATTGTTTCTTCTTGCTCTTTTGTTCTTACCTAAAAATAACCATAATGATTGGAAGAAGGTAAAAAAGAAGTATTACTTAGAATTAACCTAAGCATTTTCAGAATAGCATTCAGCATGTAATTAAAGGTTTTTTATTTAACAGCCAGCCTTAATTTGAGGGATTTTTGGCTATAAGATAATGTTCAGCTATAAGATCTTGGGTTTCTAACCTTTTGAAAATAGGAGCCATTGCTATAGAAACTAAATGGTGCAGTGGGTTAAATCCTTGTGCTGGCAAGACTGAAGACCGTCAGATGAGCTCCCTCTGTCAGCTCCAGCTCCCCATGCGGAGACATGAGAGAAGCTTCCCAAAAGGATGGTAAAACATCAAAAACATCCAGACGTCCCCTGGGTAACATCCTTGCAGACGGCCAATTCTCTCACACCAGAAGCAACTTGCAGTTTCTTAAGTCGCTTCTGACACGGGGAAAAACAAAAATAGCCTGGTGTTAGAAAGGCTTGCGACTCTTCAAAAAAAAATCATGTAGCTATCAACTGTCTATAGTAGCCATATTTTAAACCTCAGGTTTTCTCTGATGAGAAACCACCCGCATTTCACACTCTCTACCTTAGGGCCAAACTGGTTATAACAGGACTGTCATGTTTGTTCATCACATGTTTCCTCCATTCGTGCATAAAATGTGGAGTACGCTTTTCATTTTCACGATGAAAGCTAAGTGAAGCAGAGAAGAGCTGAACTCTCCTTATTACCTGCAGCCTAGTTCTCCCCTTTATCCATAACCAGACTCATTTTAGATACACTGAGATTTTAAACAGCGTCGAGGCTTCGTAGCATTGCCCCTGCCCTGAAAATATTGTCCTGTAACACATATTTCTGCATTTTTAAAATTTAGAGATCCCTCATATTCTGAAGGACTCGGATGCACAGGAAACCTCAACCTATCTGATGGGTTAAGGACTGCAACACTCTGGTAAAGTGGAGTCAGTTGAAAAGTGGAACACATTAATTTTGGCTTTGGCCTGCCAAAAAACAAAAATATCACACTACAGTATACTGTGACATATTTATGAATAGTCCTAAGCGAGCCTCATGGGGAAAAAGAACTGATGAAAGGGTGGATCCCTCCTCAAATTCATAGAACTTGTCTATAATTTACAGGTGTTGAAAGAACAAAGCATTAGAAAGCGAGGTGTCCAAAGCTGAGAGGAGCCTTAGTCTGATGAGTATGTGCACAAATCCGAAACTACTGCATAAAACATCAGCTCCTTCCCTCTCTGTCCTACATTAACTAAACTCTTTTTCATCTGCCTGGGATATTTCAAGCTCTAGAGCAAACTTGGGAGGCGAGGACCTCAGGTGATGGAAAGATGGCAAATGTCGACCCTAGCATACTTTTCATTTGAAAATATAAACACACACACACCCCTTGAAACATGCATGAGGGAGACCAAGAAACATGGCTTCTTCTCTGAATTTGGATTTCTTGTTAGATGGGTTCATCATGTTGAGTTGTACTGACATGGTGCCTTTTACATACATAGTGTAATATTCATAAAACAAAGATGAATTGTTTTGAAAAACTTCATTAACATTGATACTGATTTGTGCTGCAACTACATTACCCCAAACTTAAAATGTCTTTCTCTCTAATGATGCAAAGAGGGGAAGGGATCTGCAATATAATTAATGTGTTTGTTGGCAGTACATCTGCTCCTCACTGCATAAACTTCTATGGAAATGAAGCCAGAGAACTAAAATGATACTTTCCTTGTTCCCAAACATTGGCAATCAACTGAGGGGACACAATGTCCTCATACCTACCTGTTATGTGATTTCAGTTTTTGTAAGGACTGTGGGTTCAGGCCCGGCATGTCTCACTCCAAAGGACCGAATGAAAGACACATACACTATCAGAACAATTACCATCATTTATATGTGCGCAGAGCAAGAGTGGCAGGGGAAACTCATAACTTGGAAAATCTCAAAATTGTGCAGAAGTGGCACATTGTGTCCAGGAAACCACCTAAGTGTATGAATTGGGAACTGTGCTGGCCATGATGCCCACAAGCCACACACAAAGACAGAGCCTCACTTTCTAATGCTTTGTTCTTTCGACACCAGCAAATTATAGACAAGTTCTATGATAACAAAGAAATGCACCAGCATACTTCCCCATTTTGTAGCATAATCCACAGCAAAATGGCAAAGCAGCACACCCACTCCAAGTGACATCGGCAGTATTTACCCCACTTCATCATTTCTGAGAAATCCCTCCAAGTGAGGGCTCAGGTCCCATTTTGTTGATCACAAGATCTGCATACCATGGTAGCATGCATACCCAGTATGCCCAAATTTGAATATTGGTGGATTTGGGGTGGAATTGGTCATGACATTTGTTAGTTGTAGGTACTGAGATGTATAGTTCACCTGCAATCAAAGAGTACTACAAACCCCACTGATGATGGACCTTGACCAAACTTGGCAGACAGAACCCCAATAACCAACTGAAAGTACTGGAGGGATTTGACAGGACTGACCCACCGATTGTGCATATAGAGCACATTTGCCCAACGTGACAAACTTCAAGTATTGATAGAATTTCAGGGTGTTAATCTAGCATGATGTGAGTTGCAGTTCACTCACAACCTTATGCATTTTGTAAAATAAAAAATGACTTATTCTAATAACCCAAGCTAGTGTTAAATAACACCCAAGCTAGTGTTAAATAAAAACAAAATAAGTAAATAGCATAGGATTGCTTTCTACAAGGGAAGAGAAAATCTGCAAAGAACGGCATGCTAGCTCTTTGACCTCTTAAACAGAACTTCTGTTTCTGGCATAAACTAATATTTGCTGAAAGACCAATGACAATTTATACAGAAGTCATGATGTTGCAACAGCTCCTTTGGATTCTCAGATAACAGGTTAATAAGCAACTAGCCAGATTTATAAGTTCATCTGGTTCAACATATTTCCTAAGAACAAAGGTGAGAATGCATTGTGCATGTATATTAGATCTTTATAATTCTTCATTCATGATGTCATTATTTCACATGACGATATTATGAATAGTTATGTTTACTTCATGCAGGGAGAAGTCAAATGTGCTTGTCAATCAGTTTGTAAAAAAATAATGAGTGCACAAAGAACTTGAGGCTCAATAATAGTTCACCAGCATGTGTTTCCGTATTAGTTTTAAATAACTTGTCTTCCAATTACAACTAAAGATGTTTATCCTTTCAAACACTATTCTTTGTGGGAAAATAGTTCCTTACGCCATCAAATGTGAAATAAATGATTGGAAACATCACCCAGTGTAGTAATTCATGGTGTCACCCTATGGCCCTCTTTCTCTACCATACTTACTTACTTACTTACTTACTTACTTACTTAGGCAATCCCTCGTAGTCCGAGGATGATGGTCCTCCAAGTGTAGTATCCTGGTGGTGGGTCCATAGGTGACTATGGAGCCCTATTCTTGATCTGCATCTTCTCCCACAGTGAGGGCATCGGTGAAAGGCGGTCCCGGTTGGGGTTGGCTTGACACGCATTCCTCTTGGCACGTTTCTCTCTTTCGCCCTCCATTCGTGCCTCTTCAAATTCTGCAGCACTGCTGGTCACAGTTGACCTCCAACTGGAGCGCTCAAGGGCCAGGGCTTCCCAGTTCTCAGTGTCTATGCCAAGTTGACTTTGAGCCCATCTTTAAATCTCTTTTCCTGTCCCCCAACATTCCGTTTTCCATTCTTGAGTTTGGAGTAGAGCAACTGCTTTGGGAGACAGTGGTCGGGCATCCGGACAACATGGCCAGTCCAGTAGAGTTCGTGGCGGAGGACCATCGCTTTCAATGCTGGTGGTCTTTGCTTCTTCCAGCACGCTGACATTTGTCTGCTTGTCTTCCCAAGAGATTTGCAGGAATTCTCTACCATAATATTATAGTTAACATACTAGAAAATTTGACAAAAATCATGATTATATTGAGTGGGGTAGGACTGGATGGCTCATATGCTCATATGATTCTTTGATTAAAATTATATTCCTTTTGAACTGTGAAAGAGAAGCTTGGTATAGTTTTAAATGGCTAATCATGACCCAGATACTTCAGAGAACATGTCTAGGTAGGTATTTTTGCACTCTTTTTTTCCAAGGAAAGGAGATTCCAGGGATGTGGCTTGCTAAAGACCAAAGAGGACAAAAATGGCACCTGGATACTCCAAGTTTGCTCCACCATGATCTAAAGTAAAAAGAAGTTTATTTTCCTTTTCTGCAGTGTTAGGAGGCTCATAGTCGTCTTTGTAAGATTAGACTGCCATAGAAAAGAGAGCATGAGAAATATATGGGGTTATGGTAAATAATATTTAGAGACATACAGATGAAACAAGAGAGTGAGAACCAGCAAACCCTAGCCAGGCAATTCCCCAGGGAATATTGGCACACAGTTAAGACTTAGAAAACTTTGTCATGAGAATTTAAGGAAGTGCCCGGGAAACCATGTTTTAGGATTTGAAACTTGTTTAATATTCTGAAAGTTTGAGGAAGCAAGTTAAGACACTGAGACAAGCTGCATCCCAACTGTGCCTATTGGGACAAAGAACACATTTCAGTCATTGAAACCCTGTACTATTGTTTTCCATCTACTTCAAGTCTTTATGTTCTTATTGCATTTTTAAAATCCATATCTTCCTTCAAGGAACTTGGGGATACATCTCACACCCACCCATTCTGTGTGAGATAGTTTGAAAAATATTTTGACCCCCGTATCTGCATACCCTTTATGTGGATGCCTGACAGCTAACTGTAGTATGTGAAATAAAGGACTTTTGTCCCAAGAATGTCATAGAGTTGTGCTGAAGAAAGGTCGTAGCCCGCCCCTCCCAATTTTTTCAGATTAAAAAAAAACCTGGTTTACTCATGAATTTTAGCTGGTTAATGAAATTCCCATGCTAAGTCTATGAGAAGCAAACATTAAATTGATTTAATCACCTCTATATAAAATCTAGAATGAACCATACTACTTACATTATTTAGTATTATGGAACTACTACTCTTCATGATTCGCTGATTTTTTTTCCAACCCGCCCTCCCCATTTTTTTTTCTGGCTACGGCACTGTGCTGAAGGACTTTAAAAATCCATAGAGGCCATACTTTATTGCAATTGGATAAATGAAACTGCCATTACCAATCCAGTGGGTATGGGAACTGTACTGTATGGCTTGTTTCAAGGTGAACTGCATGGCTGAATGTGAATATGAATCCCGTTGTCCTTGTTTTCAGTCTGAGTCAATGGTCACTACATTACATTAGCACTCACTAACCCAATGCATAGGTAGGCCCATCATCCCAAAAAACATAATAAAAATGTTAAGCTGGAGAAGCCAGAATAAAAATGATCTGGTCAATATAGTTAAAGGAAAATGTTTAAAAACTTGGCATTGTACTAAGTTTCCTTTGACCAGAAGCTGGCCACTCGGAGTGCCTCTAGTGTCACTGCAAGAAGGTTCTCCCTTGTGCATGTGGCAGGGCTCAGGCTGCATTGTAGTAGGTGGTCTGTGGTTTGCTCTTCTCCACAATCACATGTCATGCACTCCACTTTGTAGACTCATTTCTTAAAGCTGGATCTGTGTGCCCAGGAGGGAGTTTCTCATCTGGTATCAGCCACTGATTCAGGTTCCGAGTTTTAGCCTGCCACTTTTGGATTCTCGCTTGCTGAGGTGTTCCTGTGAGTATCTCTGTAGACCTTAGAAAGCTATTTCTTGATTTAAGGCATTGGCATGCTGGATGATATCTTGCTGACTTCATTAGTTCCATGTTCCTCACAAGGTAATAATATTTGTTTGGTCAGGGTGAGTGCAGCATAGCCTAAAACCAATAGCTGCCCTTCCTCAGGGCAGTGAAGCTATAGAGGATGTTTGGGTGACCAGATCTCTTGTAGTTACTGGGCTAGTTTCCCCAAAGTCAGAAGTGTGAGAAAGTACCCTTCCCCTCCCCTTAAAAAATGTTTTAGGCTAGTATCTCTATAGAAGATGTCAACTTGTTCTGTGTCTTTCCTGGTGTACACTTCCCAAGGCAATATTATCCCAAACTGCCATGACCACCTGGAGCATTTTGCAATTCAGTGACCTTCACATTTAGCAACCTGATTTCAGGATGAACACATTCACTGGAGATAATGCCTAATCTCTCACTTCAATTGGTTTTTATTCTGGCTGTTGTTAGAAACAAGCAAAATAGGCTAATGAATACAGAAGCTGGGGCAAATATTTACTTGTTGTAATAATTCTTATGACTAGTTGCATAATAAGCTGAGTCCTCAAATGAGTAAACAAATATAAATAGTTGTGAGTCAAAATTCTTGCATCTACCCTTTTATTAAACAAGTCAAGCAGGCATACTTGGCAGGTCCATAACAGTTCAAATTTCTTCCTCTAGCAAATATCACAATCGCTTTTCCGGATCAGTATAGAGATTGCCATACTATTACATAATGAGAAGTGTGGGAAACAAATTTCAGTTCAAACGCCCTCTTTCTCAGCACTTTAGCTCTATGGGGATCCTTTATTTTCACAGAGAGCCCACCTTTCTGAAACCTATTGGGAGCAGAATTAAAATGGCAGTTCCACATGAAACAATTAGATAAGATCTCAGATTTATGCACAAGATTGGAAAACCACCATTTAGAGCCTTGGATTTTGAGAGTTCTCCACATACAAATAACTAATGAATTGGATGCTTTCCATCAGTAGTTCTCAACCTTCCCATTGCTACAACCCCTTAATAGAGTCCCTCATGTTGGGGTGACCCACAACCATAAAATTCTTTTCATTGCTACTTCATAACTGTAATTTTGCTACTGTTATGAACCGTAATGTAAATATCTGATATGGAGGATGTATTTTCATTCACTGGTCCAAATTTGGCACAAATACCAGTATACGCCCACATTTGAATACTGATAGGGTGGGGGGATTGATATTGTCATTTGGAAGTTGTTGCTGCTGGGATTTATAGTTAACCTACAATTAAAGAGCATTCTGAACTCCACCAATGATGGAATTGAACCAAACTTGACAACACAGAACTCCCATAACCAACAGAAAATACTGGAAGGGTTTGGTGGGCATTGACCTTGAATTTTGGAACTGTAGTTCAACTACATCCAGAGAGCACTGTGCACTGAAAAAATGATGGATCTGGGCCAAATTTGCCACAAATACTCAATATGCCCAAATGTGAACACGAGTGGAGTTTGGGGAAAATACACTTGACATTTGAGATTTGTAGATACTGGGATTTATAGTTCACTTACAATCAAAGAGCATTCTGAACCCCACCAATGATAGAATTGGGCCAAACTTCCTGCACAGAATCCCCATGACCAACAGAAAATAGTATATTTTCTGATGGTCTTTGGCGACTTCTCTGACACCCCTGCATGGCACAAAAGAGAGCGGTTAGGTAGGTCCTGGAGCAATGCTTTAATAAAATAGTTACCTCGCATTAATTCTCTTCATTTTTCACTTTGAACTTACTCTGAGTTTATCACTGGCTGCTTTTAGCATGATCATCCCATTATCTGTTACATATACAGGATCTGAAACCAATGGCTGTTAAACCACAAGCTGACTGACCACTTCTGCTGCCAGTGATGCAGGGGTGCACTTGTTACGGAACAATAAACATGTCAGAAAAGCCCAGATGTATCAAACCAAAATCCTATCTATTCCAGCAAGCTACTTACCAAAATAGGGGGGGGGGGGGAACAAAACGTGAGGCTAGCCCTCTCCTATTGTTGCCCCTCAGTACAAGCCAATGAATAATCCAACCCCCATTTAGATAAAATACGTTTTATGGAATTGTAAAAACAAGTATGTTGTAGTACATTATTATGTGCACTACTTAATCAGATTGTGAACGTTATAAACCTATGATGGGGAGGAGGGTTGGCAAAAATCAATGTCGAATAAGTCTCTTCTTTTTTTAATGCCTAGATGCGAGGAATCTTCAGGACCAGATATTTTGGAATTAACAGGCTCTTTGGAAAGTTCTAATTAAATTCTCACAATAAGGAATTGCAAAAGGAAGATATTGGTGGGAGGAACAAGGCTTTTCCCCTCACTAGGTCTCAGATGGGTTTAGGATAGTGCCTCTCAACCTGTGGGTCCCCAGATATGTTGGCTTTCAACTCTCTGGCAAATTGGCTGGGATTTCTGGGAGTTGTAGGCCAAAACACCTGGGGACCCACAGGTTGAGAACCACTGGTTTAGGATGTCTATGTCACAAAAGCCACCTATGGTGCTGGGTATCACTGTTGTGAGGGCTGATAAATGTGTATAAGCAGAATAAAAAATGAGGAGCCCCCGATGGCGTAGTGGGTTAAACCCCTGTGCCGGCAGGACTGAAGACCGACAGGTCGCAGGTTCGAATCCGGGGAGACCACGGATGAGCTCCCTCTGTCAGCTCCAGTTCCTCATGCGGGGACATGAGAGAAGCCTCCCACAAGGATGGTAAAAACATCAAAACATCTGGGCGTCCCCTGGACAATGCCCTTGCAGACGGTCAATTCTCTCTCACCAGAAGCGACTTGCAGTTTCTCAAGTCACTCCTGACACAACAAAAAAAAGCAGAATAAATAGAAGCTTTACTATAGTATTTAAACCAAGGTAAATCCTGCTGTCACTCAGGCTTGAGAAACAAGGAACAGTATTTTTACTTTAGTTCAAAGTTTCAAACATGGTATCAATATAAACATTAGTCTCTTTGAATTCAGGCAGGGAACAGAGGAATAAAATACTCTTTTAAAATAATCTTTGAAATATGCCTCATGCCATAAAATGATCAGTCCTTAAGATAGTTGGCAGCCAGCATTTTCTCTTCACTGTCCAAAGTGAGAACAAATGAAAGAATGACAGTTAGAACTGTTGGCCTCAGCAGCCAGCCAGAAGCAGCAGCCAATCAGAACTCTGGTCCCTGGCACGCTCAGCCAATCGGCTGCTGACACATCTATCTCCAGTTAACCCACCATATCATGGTGTCCTTTTTCAAATCCTAATAACTATAACACAGAGATAGAAAATTCTGTGCCCTGAAGTACTTCTGCATTTTTCTACCACCCAGCTTCATTCGTTGTCCTGGCTTCTGATATGATGTAAATTTCTGTAAAATTGGGATCTATTTCCCAAAGCAAAGGTCAAGATGGCAGCCTGACTCATTCCATGTATAAAGTTCAACTAAGCAGGCTGTTGAATTTTGCCTCGTGATAAGAAAGAGCCCTTGACTTCACTGAGGCAGCAAGTTAGGTTAAGGTTCCAGGGCAGATTGCATGGCACACCCCGGTTTGCCCGCTAAAAGACCTCTTCCTCCACTCTCTTTTGGCTGTTTCACACATGAACTGAAGTTATACTTTGAACCCATACGCTCAGAAATGAAAAGCAGATGAAATACATTTTAACAAGCTCTATTCCAGCCTTCTTTCACAGCTTGGGGAAGCCAGTACTAGATATCTCTGTTGTACAATAAGCTGGTTTAGTGGGCAGTGATTGCGGGAAATGGTAGCTCTGAGAGGGGATAAATGATTTGGGATTCTACAAAGCATTCTGATCAAATTAGGGTTTCAAGTCATCTCCAAAAAAAAGTAGAGCCTGTCATCATCTAGAATAACTTTGTTACATGGAGGTTATTTAATTTAACTGAAAGGCACTATGAAGTCTTTGTCTCATCCATTTTCATGCTTTTCACTTTACAGATAGCAGGTGCTCTGGCCAGAAAGCCATGTGATGCAGTCAGAACAATCCTGTAATTGTAAAAACAAAATACTGAATTATTCTTGCTTTACAGAAAACTCTTCATATTCATTTCAGTATCACACAATGCACACTTCCACACTAGCAGAGCTAAAACCACAACTGCTTGAACTTCCGCTCCCTTTGAAGTGAAATGCCCTATATAGAAACTTACAATTTTTTTAGTTTTAGTAAGAGCTTAACCTTCAAAAAGAAAGTTGTCACCTGTTTAATTCACTGTACATAGTACACATCAATGTACAGTGTTTCTTAAATGCAATTTTAAAACAATTAATAAATATTTTGGTGGTTAAAAACTGTTTGGGATAGCTTGTATCTAAAGAGAGATAATTGTCTCATGGTTGAACACTTCTGATAAGGAAATCAGTCTCTCATTCTCAATCTTGTCTTACAATCCCATTTTTCCTATTTTTTCAAATATGTTTTATTAAACACTTATTAGGAAAGTAGCAGATAGGGGGACAAGGGAAGGAAAAAGGAAAAATGGGGGATAATAGATGAATTATTGGTTAGTTGCATCTTTACAAATGTCTAGTATATCACGAGGAGAAAACAGAGGGTGAAGGTTGCTAAGGAATGAGGGGTTATTTTACAATACTACTATTGTTACAACAAGTCTTCATCTCTATTTCTTTAACACACATTACATATATATATTTATAGAATGTATGCATTTTTATACAGTTTACTCATATATATTCGAGTATATGCAGATCCAAATATAAGCCAAGGCAGCTAATTTTACCACAAGAAAGTGGGAAAAAGGATTGACTTGAGTATAAACCGAGGGTGGGAAATGCAGCAGCTACAGGTAAATTTCAAAATAAAAATAGATATCAATAAAATTACATTAATTGAAGCATCTGTAGGTTAAATGTTTTTGAAAATGTACATAAAACTGTAATTTAAGATAAAACTGTTCAACTCTGATTAAACCACTGCTCTAACCTTCTTCAGTGTAAATGTGCTTACGTATCCTTCCAATAATAATCAAGTGGGTAATATAATAAATGTAATAATAACAATAATAATAATAGAGTAAAAATAAATGTAATAAAAATAATGATAACAGAGTACAATAATAAATAACTTTGACTTGAGAATAAGCTGAAGGGGGCTTTTTCAGTCTAAAAAGATCTTATTATCGAGTATATACAGGTATTAAAAATAATTAATTAGCTGTTTTTTCACATGCTCATAAGCATTGCATACATGAGAAATAAATAATTTATGGGGCAGACATGACTTGGAGGAAAAGCAGTACTCGACAGACAAACCCATCAAGCTAAAGTGTAGTTTAAACACAGGAGATATGTTTGTTTTCCATCCTTTCCAGAAGACCAGTAGAGCAGGAATGAGGAACCTCAAGAAGTAGTAGGTCCATTCTATACCTTGGGGTAATTGATGTAAAAGTCTTACTTCTCAGAATCCCAGAAAAGACAATAGAAGTAGAGAAGTCTGTGGCAAAATACAAAGATTAAACCCTCTCTCACTTTAGGGTTCCTTTTATCTTGCAAATATTCTTTCTTCCATAATAGCAACAAAAGCAATTCATATAACAAATGGCTTGGGAGCTCATTATTTGATAGAGTACCTCTCCCTATATGCACTCCTCTTGGACGCCCAAATGGCACTAACGTTTGTTCTTCCACTCACCAAATTAAAATTAAAAGGCTTTTTGTAAATGCCTTTGAGACCTAGTTTCTGTTTTTTAATGTATATGTACATGGTTTTGATTGACTTACCTCATCACACAACAGAAGCTGCCAAGATGCTTCCTCCTCTGAGCCCGCTGGACACCATCACACGACATAAGGCAACTACCAGCGGGGCTCCATAGGGCAAGTGTCATGGCACCATGCTAGGACATTTCCCTGGGAACACGGGAAACTTCTTGTGTTCCATACAGAACAACAGGAGGAAGCCAGGCAGCAATGCTTTGCCTGTGGAATGAGGTAAAGGGTGCAGCGGGCGATGTGGGGCAATGGTTCCCCCCCCCCCACTACTCCATGGATTTGCCATGTTGCATGGCAAATCCCTCCGCTGCCCCTCAATTATTTATTTATTTATTTATTTATTATTCAAACTTATATGCCGCCACACCCCTGGGGCTCAGAGCGGCTTACAAGAACAGGCTAAAATCTAACACAATTTAAAAACAATTTAAAAACAGCAATATCAAAGATCAAAGTCCTGTCAAAACAGATGTGTCATTACAGATAATATAATGAGGTCCTTAGTATTTCTGCTGTTTTGACTTAATTTGACTTAATATACTTTTAGTTTGTTTTTTTCTTTAATATGGAATTGTATATTTTGCTTTAATTGTATGCTGCCCATATCCTGATATCTCATATGAAAGGGAAGGATAGAAATATTTTAATTAACAAATAAACGAAATAGCACACCAACCTTACACAAATACAGAATACACTATAGTCAACAGGAAATGTAAATCTCTTAAAGCCACGATGGACATCTTAAGGCCCCTATAAATATTGCAAATTGGCCATGCATTCCATTGTCTAATCTGGTTGGGTTTGTGAGTGCTGCACAAATTGCCCATCCATGTCCTAGTGGTACTTCCTTTGATACAAGCATTCTCACCCATGACTGCTTGTTCGACCTCACCAGCCCCAGGATCCTATCTGGATGGGTGTTTGTCGATCAGCATTCCTGCCAGAGGAATGCACCATAAACATGATTTTGCCTTGAAGATTCTTCAAGATGCTTGTTTCACCTTGCAACTTTGCATGCATAAGAATTCTGTGATTTGTGTAAGGTGATGAACCAATATGTAACATTAACTATAAATTAATGTTCTTTCTAATGCATTTTATTGTCCTTGATGCTTGAATAAATATTTTGAGTTAGGAGCCTGACTGAGTCTCATACATCTCCACTAGCTTCAGATGTAAACTTGACTGCTTACATCTAAAGCTATTTGATTATTTAGAAGAATCTTGAATGGGAGGACTGCCCTTCAACTCCAAAACAAACAATAAGCAGAGGAATTCCTACCACGGGTCAAAATCCATGTATGCTTAGACTATAGTCAATTAATAGTGGTGGGAGTCATTGATTAAGAAGTAAACATCTTGCAGTCTCTTCAAAGATAGAACATTCCCTTCTCTACAAGTCACAGAGGGATTAGATGGCTGACCTCCATTATGTCTGGATCTGACTGCGACTGGACAAACCCTCCTACAGCTATCAACGTTAACATCACAAAGATTTTTTCTTGCAGTTCTCAGCAGTTGAGCAACCAGAGGCCATCTAGATGAAGCCTTAACATCACACAGCATGACTGCACAGCAACTTAGGAAAGAAGACATTTTACAATCTGATTGTCTAGGCACACAACAACTAGAGGACAAGCAGCAGCAGACACAATTGACTTTCTAGTCTTGGTAGCAGCCAGCACCAGCTGTTCCAGCCGACTACTTAAACAATTTCCATCTAGTCATTATAATCTGAGCACTGAACTTGATTCTCTCCCTGCCACCCAGCTGCCACCACCATTCCCTTTTACCTTATGTATCTTGTTTTAATTTTAGATTGTAAGCCTCAGGGCAGAGACATTCACGCTATTTATCTTGTAAAGGAGCGTGTAGGAGTGAAAGAGCAGGGCACAAATGATGTAAATAAACAATAATGGCTGGAGCGTTTGATTATGAAATTAGAGATGAGGTTTCAAGTCCCCACTCAGCCATACAAACCTATTGGGTGACACTGGGGAAGTCCCACTCTCTCAGAGGAAGGCAAAGGCAGATCCCCTCTGAACAAATCCAGCCAAGGAACCACCATGACAGCTTCTTCCATAAGTTGGAAATAACTTGAAGTCACACAGCAACAATAAAGAATGGGGGAGGTTGGTAAGCATATCCCATCATCAGATAATCAAACTCCTTTTTAATGTTTTAGGCATTTTTACTATTAGTATAGCATTAGAATGATTTTGATTGGTCTTTTAATACTGTTGTGGTGTGCCTTCAAGTCATTTCCAACTAATAGTGATGCTATCATGAGGTTTTCTTGGTAAGGTTTATTTAGAAGAGGTTAGCCATTACTTTTCTATGAAGCTGAGAGAATGGGACTTGCTCAAGATGAGTTTTCATGGCCAAGCAGGGATTCAACCCTGTCAGAGTCTTCGTTCAATGCTTAAACCACTATACATCACTGCTTCTTTTAATATAATTTGATCCAATATAATTAATCAAATTCATTAGTTAAGGTCTATAAGTCATTGTGATTTTATAAGAATCTTTTTAATTATTTTGGGAGCTGCCTTGCATCCCTGAGAGAAAAATGGGCTATATTAATAAATTGTAATTAAAATAAGTAAAGGATTTTTTCATGGATTAAAGTCAATAAAGGATTAAAGTAAATAAAATAGTTGTTCTGGTTTGGTTTCAGTTCAGGAAAATAAAGGTTTAATAAGCTGGTTGGTACCCATGTGGTACTGGACTGTATTTCAGTTTCTATAGAAAACTTTATGTGTATGCAGAGGTGGCCCTAGATAATTTTCAACGGTAAGCAAACAGTATTTTGGCGCCCCCCCCCCCCCCCAACCAATCACTGATATATATTTTCTGTTTGTCGTGGGAGTTCTGTGTGACTGAAATACAGTCCAGTACCACATGGTTCAATTCCATCATTGGTGGAGTTCAGAATGCTCTTTGATTGTAGGTGAACTATACATCCCAGTAACTACAACTCGCATACATCAAGGTCTATTTTCCCCCAAGAGCGCCTCAAGAGTGCCCCTGGGCAAAATCAACTATACTGCAAATGCTTACTTTGCGAAATGGGTTGAGCTGCCCCTGTGTGTATGGGTCATTATGAAACATGGCAGGGTAACAGGCATCCTCAAACTGCGCACTCCAGCCATTTGGGCCTTCAACTCCCAGAATTCCTGACAATTGAACAAGCCTGGAAGCTGAAACAGCTGGAGGGCGCAGTTTGAAGAGGCCTGGTATAGCACTTCCAATAGCTGCTAGAGTTTAGTAAATATAAATCGTGCAGGAAATATATATTTTTAAGTACTTTGATAAATTTAGCATGTTTACTTTATCTAAATTATTTGATTCTATTCTTAAATATATAAATAGATAAAGGGACAAGCACAGTCATGTTGGAGAGAAAAGAATTAAGAAATAAGGAAAATGATATCAGTTAGTTTCTTCACTTTCTTTCCTCTGAAACTTCCAGACAGCCTCATAATGTGGGACAAAGAAATAGGTTTAAAAAACACAATACTGGAAAGCAAATCCAAACACGGAGCTGTCAGTTCTGGCAAATAGTCATCTGGTGTCCTGAGAGATTTGTTTGTAGCAGATTTTAGAAATCTGTAAAATGTATTTTTTTTAAAAAAAAATAACTCTTTGAGATGTGCTGGACCTCATAAGTGCTGATGCAGATATACAAATTTGACTACAAGCAGATTTCTTGTCATTTTCTTTCCTCACCATTCTGCTGCCTTCATGTTTGCCCTCTTAAAACCCGCTTTTCTTTAGGGTCCCTTGTCTGCCATCCTGGTGCCCACTATGTAAATTCAAGCTCTGATTAATTTCACAAATATCAGACCAAAGGAATGGTTGCAGAGTTCTCATTGCAACTGCTTTCAAATGGTGTTTCTATTTAGCCACCTGTGTGTCCATGGCTCCATCTGTTTACAGCCCTCAACAGCTGTTTCGTGATTTTAAAATGCGCACATGCACTGGAGCAGTCCATACTAGCATATGGCAATGAATTCCCATGTTTTTCTTGAGTGCAGGGATATACAGTGATGTGAATATGCACATTTTTCAGCCAATCTCAGATTTTAAGCACACTTTTTAAACCCGTGTTTTGCAGCCAATGATGTGATTCAGTACACATTTTCAGCAAGCGTCATCTAGCAACCCCATCCCACTTCTTTTATCCCAGTTTCTCTCGGATTTTAGGGCCTTTGTAGATGGGCCCCTAGTTGACCTTTATGGTCAGCTACAGTGATTTCTGTTGTAAAGCAGAAGTAGTTCTGAAGTGTTTTCTCTACTTGAAAGTTCCTAGACCCTGCTCAGCCAAAAAACGTGGAGTACCAAAGCCTAAACAAACTCAAAATATATAAATCTGCCCAATTTAATTTTATGTGCCCATTCCAAATAATCTCATGTTTCGTTCTAGGTCGATTTGACCCTTTGAGTAGTATTTCCTTATATAATTTACTCTATTGGCTATAATCCTCTTGTCAGGCTTTGTTTGGAGAGCCAACTTTATACAAAGCAATAACTGTTGTGGCAAGTAGCAGGGCAAAGAAGTGCAAGGTGGACTGAGTAAAGTTGTAACATTCTCCAAGCAATGATAACATGAGATACCCCCTCAAGTTTTCACTGCTTGGTCCTGTGGGCTAACATGTAAAACAAAGGGCTAATGCTCACCCCAGTTAGACTAAGCACTTTAAGATCAATGGGACTTACAGAGATGAGAGTTAACAAATTCAATAACAATAATCATCATATTTATCTGTACCCCACCACCATCTTCCCAAAGGGACTCAGGGTGGCTCACAGAGGCACTCCAAGTGCTACATGCAGATAACAATACATAAGTATAAATACAATTACATAAACATAATCAACAGCGCATAAAAATCTTACTAATAAAATTATAAAAATATAAAAATTATAAAATTCCTAAAATTCATTGGCTTTCTTCTAGTTAGGACTAACACTGGATTTAGCCCCAAAGTAGAAACAGTCTTACGTAAGAGCCATTAGCACATCTAGAGATATGGTCAATTTGAGCAATTTATGCTGCACCGTTTACTGTTGCTTCTTGACACTTAGTGTTGCTTCCCTCTCCAAATGGTCTCCTGACCCATGCAAATACCACAATAAAAAGTCAACACGCTTTGATTCATTTGAGGATGGCTTATTTGTAGTGTGGGTTTGTTTGGGACATTAATATCTATGGCCTCCCAATCCACCTGAACTCAGAGAGCATGTAAAATGTTTCATACATGCAATATATAGATAAAAAACATTTAAAAACAATAAAACTCCTCCTTAAAAATCATTTAAAATCACAGACAAGTGGAAACAGCTTGTGCACGTAACCCTACCTTTAAAAACAAAAAGCATAGCCAGATAACACATTGGTATCAGTCCTCCAAATGTTATGATGTTAGATATGACTGTTTCCATTTATCTACAGATATTTTTCTACTTTACATTCCTTCCATGTTTGGCTTTTGTTTTCCTCCTCATTGCCTCCTTACATCTTTTTTTTTAAAGAGCTACCTAGAATAATAGTGCTAACATTAAGCTAAAATGGTGGCACTGCAGTGCTTACTTCCTCAGAGATAAATCCACCCACACTCTCTATTTTTCAGCGTGGCAAGTAATCTCTTTTCCCAGTTGAGTTCAGGCACTGGGGATTTCTAATCCTGGTTTCCATGTGACCTAGCTGAACAACCAAACTACTACATTACACTGGCTCTCTTTCTACATACTTACTATATGATAAAATAGCCACCACCCATAGATAAAGAAATGAGTAATAAAATGAAAACTTGGGAAAAGCTGATAATGCATTTATTGTCACCTGGGTTCCTTATAGCCACCTACATGCCATTGCAGGTTTCAAAAGCCTGTCTTTGTGTGACCCAGGGGCCTTCCACACAGCCCTATATGCCAGAATATCAAGGCAGAAAATCCCACATTTTCTGCTTTGAACTGGAATATATAGCAGTGTGGACTCAGATAAGTTAAAAGCAGATGTTGTGGGATTTTCTTCCTTGATATTCTGGGATATAGGGCTGTGTGGGAGGGCCCCCAGAAAATGTGTGCAAGAGCATGTGTATGTTTGTGTGCACATGTATGCATGTGTACGAGACAGACAAAAATCTCCAGGGAAACAAATACAACAATTTGACGTTAATCTTCTCGAGAGCTACAAAATATAAACATTGTGACACTGGGGGAGAAAGTGAATGTTTCCCAAATACAAAGCAGAAACCATGTTGAAATAAGGATAAAATAGAGAAGAGGCAAAGGGTTTGGAAGCATACATTCTTAATAATTCACCAAAATGCCCACAAATTCATCAAAATGTTATGAACAACACTGGTTTATCAGCTCCACCACAATTCAAGAAGGATATTAACAAGCTGCAGCATGTCCTGAGGAGGGCGACTGAAATGATAAAAGGTTTGGAAAGCATGCCTTAAGAGCAGCAGCAAAGGGAGTTGGGCATGTTTTAGCTGGTGAAAAGAAAATTAAGAAGGGACATGATGGCTGTGTTAAAATATTTGAAAGAATTACATATTGAAGATGGAACAAACTGGTTTTCCACTGCTCTGGAAACTAGGACATTGAGCAAATGCTAGGAAAAGAGATTCATTCCACTTAAACATTAGGAACTTCCTGATGGTAACAGCTGTTAGACAGTGGAATATGCTGTTTTGGAGGGTGGTGGGGTCTCCTCCTCTGAGGTTTTTAAATAGAGATTGGACAGGGTTCCTTGTTTATATATAACTGTATTTTAGGAGATTGGACTGGATGGCCTTTGCGATAACTTCCAGCTCTATCATTCTATATATAAAAAGGAGAGAATACTAAGCAAATTATCCAGGAGGCTTCATTGGTGCAGAAACTCTGAACAGTAAGGATAAGTGTTCCCCTGTCACGTAGGGATGAGTCATGATAGGGCAAATCAGTGGCATGTAATATTAAGTACTGAGACTGGGAAAGGGGCCATGCTGTCTGAGGAATTCAAGGAATCATAATCCCCTAAATTAACTTTTCCAAGCTCTATACTAATTAAGATGAACAGAGCTTCCACTGGGACCAAACTAAAGTCCCTTCTTCCGACTGATATGCAGTATCAATATCTGCACAAAAACATGCATAGCAAGTGCCAGTATCACAAAGCAATCCAACTTTCTTTGAGCTAGGCTTACCTATTGTGAAGACAAAGCAAGAATTTGCTGCTTATGGTTGCCAGGGAATAAAATGCCTGCTGTGTTTGACATCTCTCTTTTTTCATGTTTTGTTCAAGGTTCAGTGCTCTAGGTTTGGCAGAGAATAAAGAAAAACACTGTGAAGAACTCATATCAAACCAACCAGACATTTTACTTACAAAACATAATGCTCCATTAACTTTCAGCTTGAGACCTGCAGCATTCAATTTTCCAAGAGAGTCTCCATAAAGCATACCTCTTTTGCTGTTTTGGAAACTCCCCACCCCGCCCCATCCCCTTGTTTCAATTTGTCACTATAGCACAGATCCATCAAAATGTATTTCCAGATGGGTAGTTGTGTTAGTCCATTGAAGCAAAACTAGCACAGTCTTATGACACACTACAAAGCTAACGCATGTATTATATAGCAAAAGCTTATAGTCTATTTTATCATATGCATTCAGTCTTATCCTGATTACAGGTATATGTTGTAGATATCATTCAAATCCCATTACTACATATTTGTTTTATTGTAGTAGAGTGGTATTATCTCCCTCTCCACCTCAGATAGAAATGTGGAATGTTTTTGCATTTTTAAAGTCATTGTTGTTACTGTGTGTCTTCAAGTTGCCCCAAACTTATTTCCAACCCATTATGGATTTTCTTGGTAAGGCTTATCTAGAGTGCATATACACTGCAGAATTAACAGATGACACCACTATAACTACCAAGGAACAATGCTATGGAGAAGGCTAAAGATCTTGTGAAACACGTTGAACTATGGTAGTCAAAGTGGTTTCAAACAACATTAACTCTACAATGTAGATGCATCCTCAGAGAAGTGATTTGAACCATGGTCTCCCAGAGTCTTAGATCCCATCTACACAACCACATAGTGGGGCATAGGAAACGGATTAGCTTGTTGTTTATTCATTCAGCCACTTCCGACTCTTAGTGACCTCATGGATCAGCCCATGCCAGAGCTCCTTCAAGGTCAAGCCAGTCACTTCAAGGATGCCATCCATCCATCTTGCCCTTGGTTGGCCCCTCTTTCTTTTCCCTTCCACTTTCCCCAGCATTATTGTCTTCTTTAAGCTTTCCTTTCTTCTCATGATGTGGCCAAAGTACTTCATCTTTTCTTTTAATATCCTTCCCTCCAATGAGCAGTCGGGTTTTATTTCCTGTGTAAGGACTGATTGGATCTTCTCACAGTCCAAGGCACTCTCAGAACTTTCCTCCAGCACCACAGTTCAAAAGCATCTATCTTCCTTCGCTCAGCCTTCCTTATGGTCCAGTTCTCACATCCGTAGGTTACGTCTGCGGGGAATACCATTGCTTTAACTATGCAGACCTTCATCGCCAGTGTGATGTCTCTACTCTTCACTATTTTATCAAAAATTGCTATTGCTCTCCTCCCAAGAAGTAAACGTCTTCTGATTTTCTGGCTACATTCTGCATCTGCAGTAATCTTCGCACCCAGAAATACAAAGTCTGTCACTGCCTCCATGTTTTCTCCCTCTATTTGCCAGTTATCAATCAGTCTGGTTGTCATCATCTTGATTTTTTATGTTTAGCTGCAACCAAGCTTTTGCACTTTCTTCTTTCACCTTGGTTAGAAAGCTCCTCAGCTTCTCCTCATTTTCAGCCATCTAAGTAGTATCATCTGCATATCTAAGTTTGTGTTCCTTCCAGCAATTTTAACCCCAGCCTTAGATTCATCAAGCCCCGCATGTTGCATGATGTCTTCTGCATACAAGTTGAATAGGTAGGGTGAGAGTATACAGCCCTGTCATACTCCTTTCCCAATCTTGAACCAGTCTGTTACTCTGTGGTCTGTTTTTACAAACAATACTCCAGATCAATCCATCACAATCCGGGATAAACCTTATTATCAAGATTATTCCAGGTTTAAAATACCTGTAAATGTCTGTATCTTACTAGAAAATCCAGACCTTGGCAGGTATGGAGGCAGTGGGGACTGGCTCTTGGGATCACCATTTACGACCCCAGGAGACAGACCCCCACAGCCATCCCTCCTCCCTGGGCTCAGGCAGCCAAGGGATGGCAGTGTCAGCCCTCCCCCCTTTCCTCTTAAACGTAGCATAAAGCCTCATAGGAGGCACAGTGCTTGCCGTAAATTTCCTGGGGCATGAAAAGGAAAGGGGGGAACTCCCCCTCCAAAGCTCCATAGTTTCATTTTCAAGTTCCAGGAAGGAAAGACAAGCCTTGTGCCATTGGACTGAAGCTATTTATCTGTTTGTAAGGGGAGTGGGACAATTGCAAATCAGTGTGAGTGGGTATCTGGCCACCTTTCAGCCAAAAAGGCAAGGTTTGGGCTCTGTGTGTGGCCAAGAAATGTGGAGAAAACTGGCATTTTGTACTGGATTTCTCTGCATTTTCAACAGTGTGGAAGGACTCTAACTCAAACACTGAGGTCGCTCTACCACACTCATATATTTCTCTGAAAACCTCCCTTCCCATCAGCAATATCATCAAGCAAAAATCAGGATGCCAGGATCTACATATCCAGACAGAAATGGCTAGCATTTCCTCACAGTTCTTCACTGCTACTTGTGAGGTTGGGGAAACACCAGGAATTCAGACATTATACCACACGTCGTCTTTGAGTTAATCTATATTACACAGATACCACTTGATTGTCCATTCTATGGAGTCCTGAGATTTGCAAAATTGGTAGGGATCATTTAGAAATATCTGCTAAATACCTCTAGTCCATTGTCCTAAAGTGAAGAATGAAAATCTAAAAGGTGGTGCGATGGCAGCTGAAATGGTATCAGACTGTGCAGTGTAGTCAGACACAATGCTTTATGAGACAGGTGTGAATAGAAGTCCCATCTAACATAAAGCACAGAATGGTATGAAGGATATATGTGGATGGTTGAGAGGGACAGAAAGAGGGAGAGTGCATCTGCACTGTAGAATCAATGCAGTTTGAGCCCATGTTAACTACCATGGCTCAATGTAGTTCGGTGTATTTTGGTGAGGCACCAGCACTCTTTGGCAGCGAAGGCTAAAGACCTGGAAAACTGCAACTCCCAATATTAGATAGTATTGAGCCATGGCAGTTAAAGTGGGCTCAAACTGCATTAATGCCACAGTGCAAGTTCACCCAAGAAACAGAAAATAGAGGGATGCTTGTTCAAGACAGCAAGGGGAGGTGTGTGAAAAAAAAAGACGCACAAGGACCTCAGAGCATGGCTTTTTGTAGGTGTATGTATGTTTACATTTTTGCAGTGATGGTTAGAAGGTGCCCAGTTGTCGGTGTATTGGCAGATAACATACTTCTACAATAAGGCAGGAAATCCACACAGGTGACAGGAACTTATCTGCTTTCATGTAAAGTGAGTCACTTCTTACATAACCAGATCTACGGCCAGCGTGGCTCCTGGAAATGCAGATTCCTGGGACTGTGCCACCAAAGACTTTCATCTCATGATCGCTCTGCCAGGGACAGGGAGGCCTTTGCTCCTTTATCAAAAAATCAATACTACAGAGAGCAGCCACACTGTACTTTTAGTAGAGAAGGACATAATTCCACAACACTTTCCCCTTCCAGGCATATTTGAACTCACTGGAGAGTTTGTTTGAAAGCCTATACGGAGTTAATTAAAAACAGGTGTATGATTTCTAAACAATGTCTTGAAGTATCCTGAAGTATCTGGAGTATATTCCTATGTTGGGGTGAGGGGAATCCTACAAGGAACATGTATAAATTGTAATAATCTGGTAGCAATGTAAGGCTGTAATAATCAGAGATGCAGTAATAACAGCATGGTATATAAAAAAGCTCAACTTATGATTTAGTTTTGCCCCACAAAATAAATTTGGGGGTTTATTTATTTGTCATGTCAGGACAACCAGTCAAATTATATTACATTTCGAACAGAACAAAGCAAACAAACAGACAAAATACAAAACTTGTGAGTTTGGTAGTTGATCAAATGTCCCTTGACCAGTATCTGGCCACTTGGAGTGCTTTCTGGTGTTGCTGCAAGAAGGTCCTCTATTGTGCATGTGGCAGGGCTCAGGTTGCATTGCAGCAGGTGGTCAGTGGTTTGCTCTTCTCCACACTCGCATGTCGAGGATTCCACCTTGTAACCCCATTTCTTGAGGTTGGCTCTGCATCTCGTGGTGCCAGAGCGCAGTCTGTTCAGCGCCTTCAAGTCGCCCAGTCTTCTGTGTGCCCAGGGGGGAGTCTCTCATTTGGTATCAGCCATTGGTTGAGGTTTTGGGTTTGAGCCTGCCACTTTTGGACTCTCGCTTGCTGAGGTGTTCCAGTGAGTGCCTCTGTAGATCTTAGAAAACTATTTCTAGAGGCACTCGCTTGGGGTTTCCTCACAACATACCTGCAGTTTTACACCACTTTAAGTGCTATGAAATCCTGGGAGTTATAGGTTGGTTGGGTACCCCATTTGTGGATACGGAAGTCTCATTATATACAGTGCCATAATAAAATGGTGTCCCTTACATAAACTGGAAAACACAAGCCATGGATGGCTGAATCTGTGGATGGTTGAACCCATGGATACGGAGAGCCGATTGCACCTCACTGAGGGCCCTTCCACACAACCATATAACCAAGAACAGAGGTCCTCAAACTCAGGCCCGGGGGCCAGATGCAGCCCTCCAAGGTCATTTACCCGGCCCTCGCTCAGGGTTAACCTAACTCTGAAAGGACTTGAAAGCACACAACAGCAACAACAATCCTATCTCATCAGCCAAAAGCAGGTCCACACTTCCCACTGAAATACTAATAAGTTTATATTTGGTAAAACTGTGCTTCATTTTAATTATTATATTGTTTTTAAGTGATTTTTGCAGTACAAATAAAATATGTGCAGTGTGCAAAGACATTAATTCATTTTTTTTCAAGTTATACTCTGGCCCTCCAACAGTTTGAAAGACTGTGACCTGGCCCTGTGTTTAAAAAGTTTGTGAACCCCTGACATAGAATATCAAGACAGGTAATCCACAATATTTGTTTTGAAGTGGGTTATTTGAGTCCCCACTGCCATATAATCCAGTTCAATGTGGATTTTATACAGCTGTGTGGAAGGGGCCTGAGGGTGCATCTACGCTGTAGAATTAATGCAGTTTAACCCCACTTTAGCTACCATGGCTCAAAGCTATGGAATTATGGGAAAGTATAGTTTGTCAAGGTCTTTAGTCTTCTTTGCCAATGGGTGCTGGTGCCTCACCAAACTACAACTCCCATAATTCCATAACATTGAGCCATGGCAATTAAAGTGGTACCAAACTGCATTAATTCTACAGTTAAGACTGGATCAATCTGGGATCACAGGGTCTGATCCCAGATTGTAGACTCATATAATCCAATTCAAAGCAGATAATCTGGGATCAGATCCTGGGATATAGGGCAGTGTAGATGTAGCCATAGATACATCCCTACAGACTAGACTTTAGCCCTTTATGAAGTAAGCAGCTATTATTGACCACGATTGGCTGCTTTCCAACCTGAAAGAAGATGGCTCAAAGGTATCATAAGATTGTGACATCACCACCATCCCTCCAAATGACTTGTTGTAAGAAAATCAGTGAGATCAAAAAAAAAAAAAGATAAATTCACTTTATCAGAGGAAGAAGGGTATTAAATCAATAGTAAGTGAGCAATGCAGGGGAGAGAGGCATTTTAAATTGCCCATTGCTACAACTAAGTGCTGTAACAATGGGTTCGGTTCATTCATCATCCTGTGAGTCAACAACAGGACTTTTTTTGAAAAAATCTCTCCGGATGACTTGGAGCTGTAATTTTCCATATTTCTGAACTGGACACCTGAAGGAAATAAATGTCAGGCAAATCCACAACATGGATCCTACTTCACTATTTTTGGGGTTGTTGCGTTGTTGTTGTTTTTTACCATCAGGAAAATCTTCTTAATGTTTAGGTGGCATCTCTTTTCCTGCAATTTGAACAAATTGCTCCATTGTGTCCTAGGACCTCATCACATTAGAGCAGGCATGGGCAAACTTTGGCCTTCCAGGCATTTTGGACTTCAACTCCCACAATTCCTAACAGCCTACCGGGAGCTGAAGTCCAAAACACCTGGAGGGCCGAAGTTTGCCCATGGCTGCACTAGAGCATCTATTCACATTGAATCCAGTTTGTAGTTTAGAGAGACTTTAACCTGCTCAACCAGAGTGGTCCTGGACTTACCCCTAAACTACAAACCCCAGAATTCTGCAGGAGGCAGCAACTGGATTTAAAGTGGAAAGATGCTGTACAGCAGCTCTTCTCAACCTGGTGGTCGGGACCCTTGGGAGGGCCGCAAGGGGGTTTCAGAGGGGTCACCAAAAACCACAAGAAAACATATATTTCTGATGGTTTTGGGAACCCCTTTGGCAGAGAAGGCTGAAGATCTCGCCTGTCCTCCTCTTCCTTTTTAGAAACAGATGGCAAATCCTCCCTCCAAAAGCCCTCCTCCGCTAGCCTCTCAGCCAAGGAGAGGACTATTTCTGAGACTCCAAGCAGGGGAGGGGAGAGCAGGCGTACTTGGCGCATGACAGCATGGTGCACATGTGGGTGAGGGAGAGTGTGCGACGTTGGAGGGAGGTTCACACTAGCGAGTCCATTCAAGGCATGGGGGCGCTGTGTGGGAAGTTCGGCCCAATGCTATAGTTGGTGTGGTTCAGAATGCTCTTTGATTGTAGGTGAACTATAAATCCCAGCAACTACAACTCCCAAATGTTAATGTCTATTTTCCCCAAATTCCACCAGTGTTCACATTTGGGCATATTGAGTATTCATGCCAAGTTTGGTCCAGATCTATCATTGTTTGAGTCCACATTACTCTCTGGATGTAGGTGTATTACAAATCTAAAACTAAAGGTCAGTACCCATCAAACCCTTCCAGTATTTTCTGGTCATGGGAGTTCTGTGTTGCCAAGTTTGGTTCAATTCCATCATTGATGGAGTTCAGAATGCTCTTTGATTGTATGTGAACTATAAATCCCAGCAACTACAACTCCCAAATGACAAATTCAACCCCCCCTCCCAACCTCCCCAGTATTCAAATATGGATGTATTGGGTATCTGTACCAAATCTGGTCGAGTGAATGAAAATACATCCTGCATATGAGATACTTACATTACGATTCATAACAGTAGCAAAATTACAGTAATGAAGTAGCAACGAAAATAATGTTATGTTTGGTCACCACAACATGAAGGAGCCCACGTGCCAAGGAGGGAGCAAGCTTGTCTTCTGCTTCCCTGGAGACTAGGACGCGAAACAATGGCTTCAAACTACAAGAGAGGAGATTCCATCTGAACACGAGGAAGAACTTCCTGACTGTGAGAGCCATTCAGCAGTGGAACTCTCTGCCCCGGAGTGTGGTGGAGGCTCCTTCTTTGGAAGCTTTTAAGCAGAGGCTGGATGGCCATCTGTCAGGGGTGATTTGAATGCAATATTCCTGCTTCTTGGCAGAATGGGGTTGGACTGGATGGCCCATGAGGTCTCTTCCAACTCTTTGATTCTATGATTCCAACTGTATTAAAGGATCACAGCATTAGGAAGGTTGAGAAACACTGCTCTAGTGTGTAGTGTGTGACAAAGTCCCTTGCCTCTAGGACACAGCTTTCTGAAGGAGTATGTCACCTGTAGTTCATAAAAAATGCTTTCCCCCTCCCCAAACAAAGGCTGGGAGTGTGTTAGCTGCCCAAGGAGGAGGAGGAGACAGCAAGAGCAACAGCAAGAGTAACAATAAGACCTTATTGTCCTTGGTTCTCCACCTTGCCCCCAATGGCAGCAGCCCAAACGGGAAGAGGAGGAGGAGGAGGAAGACGGAAACGTGGAGGATTGGGGGGGGGGGGGGTAGGAGCTCAGGGTAGGGGCCCACGTAGGGAGGGGAAGCACAGCATTAGAACAGACCCCCAAAGGTCAATCCCCTTCACCCAGGCAGGAAGGGACACAGTCAAAGCCCTCCCAACAGGCCGCCATTCAGAAAAGGAGGCTCAACCACCCTCAGAAAAGGAGACTCCACTGGACTCCCAGGCAGCCTATACTTCACTGGAGTGGGAGCAGACCCCCAAAGGACATCAAGTCCAACCCCCTTCAGCTCTGGATGGTCGCGAGAGGCTGCACGCCTAGAAAGCATGGCACCAGTGTGGAGGAGAGCTCTGCTCTGGGGGCGGGCCTCGAGCGGAGGCACCCACGCGCCGGTTCCTCGCGTGGGACCAATGAATTCGCCCGTGAGATCTCGAAGGCAGCCACCGCAGTCGCCCTCCTCGTGACCTTCCCCCGAACTCGCCACCCGGCAGCCTTGCAGCCCATTTAATCTGGACGGTTATTTCCACAGTCGCTTCCCCTCCTTTTCCTTTTTTTTTCCTCGCGTGTCGGGAGGTTTTGGAGGAGGGCAGAAACCTTTCCCGATTGCAAGCCCACGTGCCAAGGAGACACGAGGGAGGGAGGAGGGTGGGTGGGTGGTTGAAAAAGACCGAGAAAAGAAAATGGAGGCTGCAATAGGAAAGAAGGGAAGAGAAGGGAAAGGGATGAGAAGGAAAAGGAAGGGAAGGAAATGGAAGAAATGGGAAGGAAGCGCAAGGGAGGGATGGGAAAGGAAAGGGGGAGGAAGAAAGGGAAGGGAAAAATGGGGAAAGGAAGGGAAAGGGGAAGGAGGAAAGAGAAAGGGAAGAATGGGAAATAGAAGAAAGGGAAAGTGGAGTGAAGAAAGGGAAATGAAAGAGAAGAATGGGAAAGCGAAGAAAGGGGAAAGGGAAGGGAAAGGACGAGAGGGGAAGGGAAGAAGGGGAAATGGCAAAGAAAGGGAAGGAAGGGAAAGGGGAAAGGGAAGAGCGGGAGGGGCAGACAGGCACTGGCTATTCCCTGCAAAAGGTGTCGTTTACTATATATATATATATATATATATATATATTCCTATATATCTCCCTCTACATATTATATACACACACAAACCTATTGTACAAAATGTGCTTATATATACACACACAAGCTTAACATACAAAATGTGTGCCTATATGTAGATACACACACACACACACAAAGCCATACACAATGTGTACATACATATATATATATAGCCACACACTTAACACATACACATGTACACATGTATATACACACAATTAACGTGTGTATTTATGCATACATGTGCAAGATTAACATACAAAATATGTACATACATACATAAGCTACATATATGTAGATAGATATATATACACAGACACACACAAAATCTTAACAAATACCAGATTATTATTTATTTATTTATTATTATCTCGCTTTTCTCCCATGGGTGGGATTCAAAGCGGCGAGATGTACAAAATGTGTACATATTAACACACACACACAATTAGCAGTTTATAATTGTGGTGAGGGGCAATGTGCTCCCCAATGCATATACTCTTAACAAGGTTACAATAATAATATAATTGTGGGGTGCATCTTGATTGCCGTTTGATCCCACTCCTAAATCCAGGGAGTTGTAGTTCTGGTGAGTCACCAGCACTCTTTGGCAGAGAAGGCGAAATACCTTGTGAAGCTACAACTCCCATGTGGCAGTCAACAGTGAAATCAGTCTAACTGCAACTGTTTTGAAATCACAAGAGAATCTGAAAGGGAGGTTTGCAGGTCTGGGCATGGCTAGGCAGCAGGGATGGCTGTGACTGCATCTTCACTGTAGAATGAATGCAGTTTGACACCATTTTAAGCTCCCATAGCTCCATGCTGTGGAATCACATGAGCTGTAGTTTGGTGAAGTACCAGCACTCTCTGGCAGAGAAGGCTTAAGACCTAGTAAAATTATTACAACTCCCATGATCCTGTAGCATTGAGCCATGGCAGTTAAAAAGGGGGGTTGAACTGCATTCATTCTATGGCAGAGATACACCCAATTGGAACATATAATTGTCATCTATATGCTGCATCAGGCCCCCTAGTAGCACAGTGGGTTAAACCGCTGAGCTGCTGACCTTGCTGTCTGAAAGGTTGATGGTTCAAATCCAGGGAGCAAGGTGAGCTCCTGCTGTTAGTCCCAGCTTCTGCCAAACTAGCAGTTCAAAAACATGCAAATGTTAGTAGCTCAATAGGTACTGCTTCGGTGGGAAGGTAACAGCACTGCATGCAGTCATGCTGGCCACATAAACTTGGAGCTGTGTACGGACAATGCCGGCTCTTTGGCTTAGAAATAGAGATGAGCACCACCACCCTGAGGCAGACACCTTTGCCTTTACCTGTGCTGCATCAAAAGGAGTATAGTGTCTAGATCGAGGGAAGTCTTGGTGCCTTTGTATTCTGCTTTGGTAAGACTTCACCTGGAATACAGTCCCATTCTGAGCACCACAGTTCAAAAGAGATATTGACAAGCTGGAAGGTGGCCAGAGGAGGGCAACTAAAATGATCAAGGGTCTGGAGAACAAGCCCTATGAGGAGTGGCTTAACGATCTGGGCATGTTTAGCTTGCAGAAGAGAAGATTGAGAGGAGACATGATAGCTATGTATAAATATGTGAAAGGGTGTCATAAGGAAGAGGGAGTAGGTTTGCTTTCTGCTGCCCTGGACACTAGCCATATAACTCCGAGTATCAAGGCAGAAAATCCCACAATATCTGCTTTGAAGTGAGTTATCTGAGTCCACACTATGTTCCAGTTCAAAGCACAATGTGGAATTTTATTCAGCTGTGTGGAAGGGGCCTAAGATGCGGAACAATGGCTTCAAACTACAGAAAAGGAGAACATTAGAAAGAACTTCCTGACTGTAGGAGCTGTTCAACAGTGGAACTCTGCTCCAGAATGTGGTGGAGGTTCCTTCCTTGGAGGCTTTTAAACAAGGGCTGGATGGCCATCTGTCCGGGGTGCTTTGTTTGTGCTTTCCTGCATGGCAGGGGGGTTGGACTGGATGGTCTCTTCCAACTCTGACTCTATCTATCCTCCAGTGTCACTGTATATGCTTAGCCTTGACACATTCACCGTGCCTACTATGAGCTGTTAAAGCGGGGATGCGTTTAAGGGGAGAGGAGGCCGCTGTGTGCTGAGGAAAGGCCGGGCAGCAGCTAGAGCCAGAGCCCAGTGCGGGGAGCCCATCCCTCCCTCGCTCGCTCGCTGTGTTCCCTCAGCAGCAGCAGCAGCATCAAGAGGCATCCTGGCTGGGAGGCGGGGCGGAGCCGCCGAGCCGCACCGATCACCAGAGCAACGGGGTGGAAGCAGCCAATGGCGTCTCAGCGCCGCTTCTTCCGTCTGGACCAATCAGCGACAGGGAGCGGCGCGGACACCAGTGCCACCTTACGAGTGCCTCGGGCCGCAGCCAATCAACAGAGACGAAGGGGAGCGGGAGAAGAAGAGGGGGAGGGGGAAGGGGGCTAGTGAGCGCGAGGTGAGCGTGTGCGCAGCATCAGCAGCGGCGCGAGGAGGAAAGGGGGGCGGTGCCCGCGTGCCGGGAGGCTATAAGAACCTCGCGGCCGGCGCGCGCGGCAGACGCTCTGCGGGGATTCCAGGCACGAAGAGGCTCTAGAGACGTGCTCGCGACGAGACCGTTGTTTCTCCTCACCGCTCTCCCCCCCTTTCTCTCGCCATGAAGACCAAATTCTGTAACGGTGGCGAGGCCGACTCTTCCCCGCTGGGGCTGCTCTTGGGGTGCGGGGCTCCGGGCCCGGTCCTGCCCGCCCTGCCTCAGTCTCCCTCGCCTCCCTTGCCGCCGCCTTCCTCTCACGCCGAGGCCGAGACCAAGCAGCCTCCCCTGGCCTTGCCGGTGGTCTCTTTACCGCCTCCGGCGCCGCCCTCCCCGCCGGCGGGGGCCGAAGAGCAGCAGCAGCCCGAGCCCCGCACCCGGCGCAAGGCCTACCTCTGGTGCAAGGAGTTCCTGAGGGGGGCGTGGCGGGGGTTGCGCGAGGACCAGATCCGCATCACGCCCATCAGGTCAGCACTCTCCCCACCCCACCCCCGAGCATGTGCAGAGCGCGCCTTCGGGTAGAGCAGGAGGGGCGGGGGGGGAGAACGGGGTTGGACTGGATGGCCTTTGAGATCCCTTTCAGCACCGTCATTCTGTGACTTTCTCTTCAGACGCCCCTCGAATGCCGCAGGGCTCAGAAGGGCTTCTCTGCAACGCCCTCACGGCGCCCTTTCACACAATGAAAGGTTGCTGGTGTTGCACAAAGGGCCGTTTCATTCATTATGGCAGTGGTTCTCAACCTGTGGATCCCCAGATGTTTTGCCCTTCAGCTCCCAGAAATCCTAATAGCTGGTAAACTGGCTGGGATTCCAGGGAGTTGTAGGCCAAAACACCTGAGGACCCACAGGTTGAGAACCACTGTATTAATGGAATATCTCTCCGGGGTGGGAGGGGTCGGACATTTCCCTTCCTTTGAGGATGTGATGTTTCTGGACATGTTTCTCCTCCTTGACTTTATGTGTGGAAGTCCCTCTAAAGACCTCATCACACTAGAGCATGGAGCCACTTAAAAACCAGTTTCTGCCTCCTGTAGATTCTTGGGGCTTGTAGTTTAGGGCCAGGCAGGTCCTGAGGCTCACTAAACTTCAAACCCCAGAATTCGGTAGGAGGCAGAAACTGGATTTAAAGTGGATCCATGTTCTGGTGTTATGAAACTGTACGCCAGGTATGGACAAATTGGAGGGAATGAGGCCCCATGTGCTCTTTTCTCAGGCCCTCCTCTCTGTCACCATGGTATCCTTCTTTCCTTCCTCCTTCTCTCCCCCTCACCTCCCTCTTTCTCCCTTCCTCCTTCCTTCCCTTTCACCCTTTCCTCCTTCCATCCCTCTTTTCTCCTTCCTTTTCTCTTTTTCTCCTTCCTACCTACCTTCCTTCCTCCCCTTTCCTCCCTCCCTCCATTCCCTTCCATCCTTCTCTTCCTCCCTTCTCTTTTTCCTTCCTCCTGGGGGATGTTTAGCTGAGAGAAAAGAAGGTAGATAACCATGTTCAGTTGAGGGGGCGGGGAACTGACTTTCTGCTGCTCTAGAGACCTGGGCAGAAGGAAGCAATGGTTTCAAATGGCAGGGAAAGAGATTGGACTGAAAAGATTAGGAAGAACTTCCTGGAGAGTGGCATAGGCTGCCTGGGAGAGTGATGGAGTCTTCTTTAGAGGCTTTTCCGCAGGGGCTGTCTATCAGAAGTGCTTTGATTGTGCCTTCTTGCAAGGCAGGATGTTGGACTGGATGGCTCTAGAATTCTAGATCAGGAGTAGGCAATTGGGGGGGGGGTGTCTAACGGACACCCCCCCCCCACCATCTCATCCTGACCAAGGCCAACCCTTTTGGGATCCAAGCATTTCCCATCTTTCTTTGACTTTCTGCCTCCAAAAGAGAAGAGGAAGGGAGGAAAGAAGGCTTGAGGAGAACTTCATCTCTCCTGACCCACCCATCCTGCTCTGACCTGCCATTTGACCCCCCAAGTTAAAATGTTTGCCCATGCCTGCTCTCAATGGATAGGCATCCTCTGCTGAATCATTTTTTGTTATAACCGCCTTTGCCTGATCTTGAACATTTTCAGGAATGCTAGAATTGGCTTCCTAGAATCACTGAATTGTCCTGATTTGTGAGACCACCAATGGGGTGTTTTGGGGGCCTATATCTTCAGCTGGAAAAGTCCCAGGTTGCAGAGTGGACCTTGTACCTGAAATGGACCCACATCCATAACCCTTTTGTTTCTATCAATGTCTCATAAAATCACAGAGTTGGGAGAAACTGCAAAGGCCATCCAATCCCTTGCTGCCATGTAGGAACACCCAATCAAAGCACTCCCAACAGATGGCCAACCAGTCTCTGCTTTAAAACCTCTAGAGAAAGAGGCTCCACCACACTGAAGCAGCAATTTCCATTGCTGAACAGGTCTTACCATCATGAAGTTCTTCCTAATGTTTATACAGAATATCTTTTCCTGAAGTTGGAATTTGTTATTCCCGCAGCATCCTTTCAGATCTCACGCGTGTGGAGACCCTTGCGAGCTGTAGCAATGGGCATAACTGGATTTAGATATCCTAACAACCTGTAGCACAAAATTGGTAACATAATAGTTTCACATCAGAGTGCAAGTGTCCTTGCTCTTCTGTTCTTATGGGTCCCCACTGTCCAACTGGTTTTTGAACCGCTAGAGTCTTTAATTGAATAAAGCACCATTTTTACTTGACACGAGAATATATTCATTGGCTACTTTAGAGATAGCTTCTTCTTAAAACTATTTTCTGACTCCAATCTAAGAGTAGTTTTGCCCTATGTAGGGGATACTTAAGGCTTGTTACTTCAAGCTTACCATATGTGGAAAAAATAAGGTGGCACAGTAGTTTGTCCAAGAGATTGATCTACAAAATAATCCCTGTATAAAAATCTCTAGAAGATGTAACTTGAGATAACAATGGTTCTGATGTATTAGACTCAGGAGATGTATATTTCGGGAATTGTTAAATTCTCAAAATATGCTGTTCACTTCAATTTGGTCACCTGATCAATATGACGCAAGTTTCAGGAATGTACAAATCTAAATGCTGCACGAGTGAACATAAAGTTGCATGGTCCTTTTTAAATTCTTGGCTGAAAACTGACTCAGCTTGGCATGTTACTTCTGTCCTGAGATTTTTTTTTTTAATGAGACTGCTCAGCAGTATGAGTCATTTCTTGGCAACAATTTCCTGTAGTATCAGGTGTCTTGCTCTTACTCACAAAGCCAGTAAAGAGTAGATAACTGACTTACATACAATATTGGTAAATCAGGAGTGGAAAGTTTTTTGGTTTTTGCTCTCTTCTGAACAGCTTATTGTGAGATTGTATATTTTCTTTACAAAATGGTCGCTTAAGTTAAACAGAATGAATCTCAGAAACAAGTTTAACTGGATTGTCAAGGCAGTTCCTATTCACTGCATCAAGGAGAATTAATGGCTAATGCTAATTTCTTCCTTTCTTTTGGTTTAAATGGCAAACAAATTTGGTGCTTCAATAGTAACTGAGCTCAGGGTTCTTTTTTTCCTCAAAAATCATAGGTAGCTAAGATTTGAGTGACTGGAATTCTAATGTTTTTAGAATGTTTGGAAGAACTGTACTGATGTAAATACTACTGAAGTGAATAGAGCATATTTTCTCAAAATACGATTCTGATTACAGCCTCCATATCAATACAGTATTTAAAGTTTGTTTAAAATAGAGTGTTTACCAGCAGTGTATGGTTGTAATTCTTCATGTTGGCTAAGGCTGCTCCCACCTGTCTACCTGATTGGTAGAGCTTGCTGTTAATCATACTACCACTCTAGGAAGAAAGGATCTCCAATTCCGTCCTGCTCTAGTGCCCTAGCTACATCTTCCTTTTTTGATCTATCTTTCCCAACAATTATGGATATTTCTGCCTGTACCTCAATGCCCTTACAAACTGGGTTTGTTTCTGTGGCCACAAACAGCATTTTTCCAACACTGCTGCTCAGGGTTGATTCTCTCAGCAGCATTACAGCTGTATTTGTGGGGGTGGAGGACTAAAGCCATGTGTTTCTTCTTCCTTGCTGTTTTGTGCAGTGGGGTATTAAGACGTTTATCTAATAATGAAAAACAAGTGGAACATGATAGCATATATTGAGGCCTTGTGATACCAGATTGAAAACAGATTTCCCTTGTATATATCTTGACATTATTATCATTGAAGTCATGGAATTTCATCTGTTTATGCCATTTTAGATTGTATTTCTAAATGGTCATCAGTAGTAGATTGCTTAAGTCAAGAATAGAATAGCCAGAGCCCTCTAGAAGCATTCAAATAGCCTTTAATCAGTCATAACAATTGATCATAGTAGCTGTGGCTGATGGAAATTGTAATCCATAACATCTTGAGAACCCTGAAACCTCCTATTCTCTAACTTAATGTTGCTCAAAATTGTGCCTCCTGTACTGGTGCCAATCCTTAAGCCACTGACTGGAGTATTTCCAGGAAAGAAAGAAAAGGGTGTAGCCAATGGGAGCAAATATAGAAGTAATAGGAATAAGAAAACCCTGTCAGTTCACTACATCAGACAGATTAAGAAGCACTATGTTTGCATGAAGCATGCTGTTTCAACCTTGGTGTGCTGGCAATGCTCTGGTAAAGAGTAATTCTTGTGCACCCTGATGTACTGTACACGTATCAGTACATTCCTTGAGCTTGCTTTATTAAACTGTGGCTTTTCTGCCTCCAGTGGAGGGAATTCAAACTAAACAAATCTGTCTTTATATTGTTATCTGTATATTCAAAATGGTTTAAAAGATGGCTATCTTGCTTCTTTTGCATAAATCAGGTGCATAGGACTCCATATACCCATGCTCTGATCCATTATTTTTACAATAGTATGAGTAGCTGTCAAAATTCTTATTATGTGTTTGCTTTGTGCAAGTGGAGAAGGAAGCAAACATTCTGGAAGCATCCCCCCCCCCCCACCAGCAAGAAGTCTGGGTTGGAAAATTAAATGTAATCTGAATTGCATGACACAAATTTGCTTGACTTGTCCTTGGGCATGACAACTGTAGCTGGGATTTTCCCACTTTGGCCTTACTGAAAACAAGGAAGTAAGAGGTACTGGTGTGTGGGAGGATTTCATGCCAGTGTGTTTTGTCTTCCTCAAAAAGAAAAACCCACCCACTCCCACCTTTTAATCTTTGCTACTGGCCTGTTGTAATTGAGTGAAAGCAGAGAGTATAGAACAATCTGAAAGGAGTACAGCACTCATTTGGTTTTCCGTTTGTGTGAGAGCTGGTCTCTTTAAGTATTTCAGAAACTAGGAAACAGGAAAATATCCTGGAAAATCATCTTCCCCCACAAAGCTCTATATATTTAAATAGGTGAATAGAAAAACTTTATTGTCATTGTACATTTTGCAGTAAAATTAAATTACCATTAACCTGGAATAATATCTTACCTGTCATGATAAAAGTTTTTATATCTGTTTCCAGTTCTTTTCTATATAAAAATGGTCCCAGTACCTTCCCATAATTGCCGCTTGTTCTTAATTACAGCTGAAGGACTTTTTGTGCCCAGTTTGGTGAGCAGTTTCTTGAGTTATATTCTTTTCAGTCTCTTAAATGTAGAATATAAAACAGAAAAGAACAAAATCAACACACAGGACACTTTGTAAACCCAAGAACTGGGCTCAAAATTGGGGGGGGGGGCAGTGTACTTTCTTCTCTTCTAAAAATTAGACACAAAAGTAAAGTACAAACCGTGCATTAAGGGTGCATTCTTCAAAATCAATGTGAATATCTGGTGTTATGTTGCTTGCCTTTAAGTCATTTCTGACCTGTGACCACCCTAACACAAACCTGACATGTGTTTTCTTGGTAAGATTAGTTCAGAATGGGTTTGCCTTTCTCTGAGACTGGGACTTGCCCAAGGTGACCCATTGGGATTCAAATCCTGGTCTTCAGAGTTCACTACACTTATCGTATTCTTCCTGTGTCATGGCCTACTATATTAGTTAAATAAGAAATTTAGTCATAGACAAAACTGAGAATTAGGTTAATTCGGAAACCTAAATGCAGGGAGACAATTCAGTTTAAGATAACATCATGATGTTAGTTTTATAATATGAGGTAATTCCATGAATTGTGTCCCATGTTACTTGCAGAAAAGTAAAGGACTGTTTATGGTGAACAGGGATAGGAAAAGGCATTTTTAAATGAGAACTAGAATTCCTTTAGTCAGAATCCCCTACGTTTCAAGCTCTGGTGACAAACAGTAGTGCATGGCATGCAATATTATCATTGTGAAGAAACTGATAAAATGTATCCCCCATCTCTCTTGTCTTCATAGGGGAGGCCTAAGCAACATGCTGTTCCAGTGCTCATTACCTGATACCATAGAGACTGTTGCAGATGAACCACGCACTGTTCTTCTTCGTTTATATGGTGCAATTCTACAAATGGTGAGTATTTGGTAGTGGATTGGGTAGCTATTTAAACATCTTGAATTAGAATAGGCATGAAACACTAAAACGAGGTATTGTCTTCCTACTTGCTGATAAATTTGAGAATTCTTGTCTAGATCTATTCGTTTTTTATTATTTAGAAACTTAGGCAAGTTACAGTTACTGTTCACTGTTATTATTTACTGCCTTCTGTGTTTTACAGACTTGAGTTGAGATACAGCATTAGTAATAAATTGTTTCATGGCTGGAACTGAATTGGATCATTAGTGTTGATTACGTAGTAGTTTACAAACATTTTTCAAAATTCTGTTTATGCCCGGCCTTTACTACTTAATAATCAAACAAAATAATTGGCTAAAATGCCATGCGCTCCCTTTCCTCATGTTGTCAGTTTCATATTTAATATGGAAGAATGGAAATATTAAATGGGAAGCTGTTCACTATGGGTATATCACCCATTTTAGACCTTTGTTTTTTTCTCTTCAGCCATATTTCTATTTTCAATTTATATTCAAAATAGAATAAAAATACATATTCAGAATCACAAAAATATTAATGAGCAGCTGAAAGCAAATCAAGCATTGAAAACCTTACAGTATAAGACATAGTTTTGTATGACAATAAAATACAATGCACATGTCAGGTAAATCTCTGAAACCATGTTTGTTCACTGAGAGAGTCCTGAAAAAAGGTTTCAAAGATGAAGAGAAGTGTATGGATACCAAGATATATGGGCAAGCATTCTTTCAGGTACTTTGGTGAATAGCTGCACAAGACTATAATGTTGAGAGTTAATACTTTGAATTGTACTTGAAAATACATAGAGTACTTAAAAATAGAAATTTAAGTATTTGCAACTTATTCCCAGTGGTAGGTTCCATTTAATCACTTAACATCTGTATTTTGATCCAGCCAGTTTTTGAGCACTCTTTGGCAATAGTTATATTAGCCTGTCCTGAAACTACTGGAACATAAATTGTAGCCTGATTGACCTTGGCAGCATTATCTGCAATATCTTAAACCTGATGAAAGAAGCTCCTTGTCACAAAAGCCATCTAAGGCATCAAATGACAAAAGTGGCTTTTAAAACATTTCCAAATATCATAGCTGATCTGTCAATACTTTCAATCCTCTTTGGAGAATTCTCCACACACCAGCACTCTACTTGTAATAAACCAAACCAAATGTCTTTTTAAAAAGAAAAGGAAAAAGTATCTCAGCCATAAAATGTAAACTACACGGTTATAATTCAGCATTCATTTACTTAACAATAAATGTCATTGAATTCATTGGAGCATGTCTTCAAATAATGCATCACCTGTAAATATATTATTGAATATGTACGAAATAGTCTTTAAACTTAGCATTTTATAGTATGACTTAATAATATGCATAGTATCTGAAATCAGGGTGGTTGCCAGTATACTTGTATTAAGTGTTTACTGACCATGTTGTAGACACTGGTTCTATATGGAGTTGCCAGTTATGCAATTGATAGACAAATCTAGTTCTTATTCCTATAGATTTATTTAATAATTTAGGATTAATCTTAAACTTCATAACTGTCTTCTAAATATGTACTGAGTCACATGTGCATAGCTGTTTAAAATGACAGGTGTACATTTCATACTTTGTGCATTTAAGGCAATTAATGATGCCATTGGCTGTAATACGTGCTTATCTGACAAATAAAGGGAATCTGTTACTGCTAGAAGGGGGCTCCTTGCATCTTTTATGTCAAGGGTGGGCAGATATGTACCTCATTCATATGAAGCAGCAGGAATATAGCAGATGAGGGTTAGAAAAATATATTAAAGATCCAGATATTTGATGCATACACATTCCCCTCCTGTAATGATCCCTTGCTATAAAGCTCCAAGGGGTCTCTGATTGTTTGTATCCAAATCTCTTATAACTAATGTATCTTCATATAGGTATTTAAAAACATACAGAAAGTATTCTTAGGACATCAGTTTGCGATTGCACTTCCAAATCTTAGGTTCTACATTTCAATATGTAAAATAATGGATATGGAAATCAGCAATCATGTTACTTCATACATTATCTTTTTTATTGTCCATCTTAGAAGTATATTACAGTGAAACATTAGCCTTAAATATTTGTGCTAGGACTACTTGATAAAAATACTGTATATACTCAACTATAAATTGCGACATTTAGGTAAAAACATTCCCCTAAAACTTATATTATCCTATCCAATGGGTTAAACCCTTATGCTAGCAGGACTTCTGACCGAAAGGTCAGTGGTTCAAATCCTGAGAGTGGGCTGTGCTCCCGTCTCTCAGCTCCAGCTTCCCATGAAGGGACATGAAAGAAGCCTCCCACAGGATGGTAAAACATCCGGGCATCCCCCGAGCAACGTCCTTGCAGACAGCCAATTCTCTCCCACCAGAAGCAACTTGCAGTTTCTCAAGCTGCTCCTGACACGAAAAAACCTCCATGGGACAGTGCTAGTTTCTATAGAAGTTACGTTAACAACAATAGCTCTAAATGTTTTTAAAGAGACCTCTGGGGAGCCTGAACAAGGGAATCAAGGCATTGGATTGTTGAAAAGCCATCCAGCAAAGTCCTCCCAGTTCGAGCTGCACAGAGACCATTCTGCCCAGCTTGAGGGAGAAGGAAAGAGGCCGCCGAGGCTTCCCTAGTGACCACCTTTTCATGTAACAAACTGGAAGGGGTTTGCTGAGTTGCTTTTCAACAATCTCTTCCCTCAGAGTCCACTAGCAGCCCAACCTGGAGTGATTGTGCTGAATGGTTTTTCAGGGATCCCCAAGGAGACTGCTGCTGGTTGAAGGAGGATGAAGGAATAAATTCTCAAAGAGGAATCCAGTAAACTTCACATGGCTTGAGGCACACAGAGGCTGGCCCACCTAGTTCAGGAGAGAGAGGAGAAGGAAGTTGAGGCTACCCAAAACACACTAGATAATTGCTTCTGCTCACATCAAGCCAGGAGGAGTTTGCTGGGTTGCTTTTTGAAAATCCACTCCATAGATCTCTGGCATCACCACCCATCTCAGGTTTGATCTGGGTTGGTCTCTTTTCTCCCCCTTGGCTTGCTTTGCGAGAAGCATGCATGTAAGTAGTCCAAAGCAAGTCCCTCATGTTGCACAGCTGCAATTTAGTTCCCTTGTTATGAATCCAGAAAACAAACAGTTACACTTGCATGGATTTTGTAAATTATTTAGCATAGTTTTTGCTTGCAATTGAAAACATCCCTAAGTTTTACTCTCAGATTATCAACAGGTCATGGCAAATTCTGTAATTTTGGGCCTATAACCTGCTCTTGATTTAACCAATAAGATCAATTTATAGTTGAGTATACACAGTAGTCAAGGCAACAATGAATATTTAATTAATCCATTGCTAAGCTACACCAGTGATTTTATTAACTGTTTAGCATGTGGCTTGATTACACACTAAAAAATAAACTTTAAGCCAGTGTGAAGAAACGATGGAATCAATGCACTGCAAGAATTTGCTATCATGTATCGGGGGGGAGGGGAGTGGTATTTTAAATTTTTTGGCATTAATTCCTCTAGAATTTCTGGTGAACTTGTAATCATGGTGCTATAAATATCCAGGATTGGAGAATCATAAATTGGGATACTGATCCTACTTTCATGAATATCCCATATTTTTAATCATTCTTTTTCTGAAGAAAATAACACAACAGATGTGCATTTTTCTTCAAGGTCTAGTTTGGCCAGTCATTTGAGTGTTAACAACTTAACTGTTTTCTCCCTTCGTATTAAAGATCTTCTGAGATATCTAACTTCCTTTATTTCCATAGTGGCAGTGAATTGACTGCTCTTGGTGCAGTTCACTAAGGGTTAAGTAAGCAGAGACAGTTCTAAGGTAAAACTTTCAGATTATATTGAGGGTCTTAGTATAAACATTTGTCTCTTCCAGATCAGTCTTTGATACATAAGCAAGCTGATCTTGCTGTATTTTTCATCTTTTGAGATCTTGGAGAACTTCCTCATTGTTATATACCCAAGAATAATATAGAAAGGGTTTTTTTTAATGCTGTTAACATTTTAAAAGCTCAGAGATGCTCATTTTAAAGACAGGTTCACATGTCGATTATTTTTTCTTACATTACACATAATCCTTAATTACCATTATTAAAGTAATACTTCAGTTAGAACACATGTGAAAAAAGCTATTTCTGTCATTATCAAGTTAAAATTTAGTCCCAAGAAAAAAATTAATCTTTTGAGTTCATTAAGTCAACATTTTAAAATGATGATTGGAAAATACTTACCAATCCTACATATGTCAACTGAAGCCACTTTTAAAAGACATTGCACAGTTAATATGACTACAGTTTGCTTTTTTCAAAATTTCTGGAAGACACAAATGTCAGTCTATATTGTTAAATGTAAATTGTTTAAGTTGGCTTAAGCTACTATGAAGAAAGGGCTTGGGGACCTAGTTATAATGGCTTTTATTTTAAGCCACTGTCTGAATGTATGATATGAAGGCATGGTGAGAGCTGAGTTTTTAAAAAGGGACATCTATGTCCTTTTGAAATGACTAAGGTTCAAACTAAATATCAGGGAACCTGAAAACCAAATGCCATGCTGTACTTTCTTTAACTCTGAAAAACTGAAAGCATGTGTATCTGTAGAAGCAAGGCAGTCCTGTTTTGCATAGAGATTCGCTAGAGTGGATGTTGGCCTCTCTGCTTATCTTGAAAAGACTTGTGGGGGAAAAACCCACATACTATTTAGTATCTTAATCCTAAAAACAATTCTCCATTTAAACAGTTTGTATTTTGGTTTGAAATGTTGTAGAACTTCTGTTGTGCACTTAATCTAAGAATTGCAGGATGATGCATTCACTATATAAAGTAATGCTGAATTGTAGCAGAAGACCACTATTGTCCAAATAATAGAGCTCTGGGAATAACCTCTCATGCCCTATTTCTGATACTGAAACATTTAATCTGTTCTTACTAACAGAGAAACAAAATTTTGCATAAAGTATTAAGCATTTATGATTACTTTATGTTCTTTTCTACTCTGCCATTTCATTTGTATAGAGAATGAGATCAGGAGTATTGACAGCAGTTCTATGGTGATGATTGTAACTGAAAAAAAATGCATGGAATCATTTAATTGTAGTTCTCCATTACTGATATGATTCTTGCTTTTAAAGTCTTTTAGCAATGAATAACTGCAAATGCCTTTTATTGGCAGATAGCCTGATAGCAGAAATCCTGTTAAGGGGACACTTTGTTTTGTTGGGTGGCATTAAGGGTCATCTGAGGGTAATGTACCATTTTAGTTGTATGTGCATGTGTTCTCTGCTGCAGGCTTGTCCATGCGATCGTGCCTAGAGCACTCTGGTTTCCAGGTGACAGACACGATTCACGGTATAGTATGAGATCTCTGAAGTTGGAGCATTCTCTCTGGGTTTAATTTTTTTGTGGTTCCGAGTGTGCCGTTATGATAATATTTGCCTTTGTAAATTTTAAAAATATCTAAACTGTCTAAAATGAGAGTTAAATGAATGCCAGAAGAGTGCATTAAACACAGTTTTTTCCAGTTGCTCCTTTTAAAGAATGGTAATTTAATCAGAAGTAAAAGGGATTAAGGGTATTGTTGTATTTTATATGACATATAAAACTACTAATTGTCCCTTAAAGGTAAAGGTTTCCCCTGATATTAAGCCTAGTTGTGTCCGACTCTGGGGGGTGGTGCTCATCTCCTTTTCTAAGCCGAAGAGCCGGCATTTTTCGTAGACACCTCCATGGTCATGTGGCCATCATGACTGCATGTCCTTTAACCTGATGTGATATTCAGAATTACCAGTCGATTCCTATACAAAAACAACATCTGTAAACATGCTTTAGGAGTAGAATATAAACATAGATAAGAAATTGCCAGAGGAAAGATTTATGTATTTATAAAGGTTAGATGTGTGCCAGCCATGTCAGAATTTTTGTGGGGCAATGTGGACAAATTCCAATTGACTTTCCCGATCTGAAAATTACTATATTTCTGCTAGTTTACTATTAAAGTCTATCCTTTGGTCTTAATATACAAATAATGGAAGTACAGCATTGATGGCCTAGATTTCAGGATCCACATAAGGTTACACTTCTTTTCTTATCCATTGATATAAAAAAAGGGATGGAAATTGTTGATATATGAAACCCTAGTGCAAAATAACCATCTTTATAATTTGACAATGTTGTGTACTCATCTCATTTGTATCATCACTGAATTATATTTTTGTCTTCTAGTTTCTCTTCATTAATGGTAAAGTAAACATAATTACTCAGCTTGAAGTTCAGTAACATGTGGTAATTAATAATATAATAGTAGGTAGTTTGGCTGCTGAATTACCCCTGCACCTAATTTTCATTTTTATAAAGTCTAATTATGCTATCAAATTATTTTGTCCTATAATAGCAACAGTGCTATTTCCCGCTTCAGTATCTCCTACATAACCACAGTTTTATTATTTATTTCCACATTTTTGGAGACCAGCTCCCTGCATGTGGCTCTCTTAATAACATGCAATAAGAGGTCTGACAACTTGACTTTTACAAACTTGCAGACCTGTTAAATAAATACTTGCTTGTTTCTAGCTTCTTGCTTTGGTGTATCAAACAGTTACAACAGCTTTCCCTGCAACATGGTTCCCTATTACTTTTGTTCTTAATAAGAACTATACAATACTTCTTCTGTAATCGCCTTGGAAGTTGGCCACACTCTGCACAATAATAGTCCTGTTTTAAAAAGTCAACGAGTGGCTTGCTACCTAAGCAGGTATCTGAAATGTGAGCATATTGTTCTAGTGAGTTTTGCTTCAGAAATTCTTGAAGCAAACTTTCAGCAATATGTCTTTTCTAGTATAAGCATTAACATTTAAAGCTACCTTTGTGCTCTTGATGAATTGCCTACACTTTCTTGGTTATACAGTGCATAAGACTAAATAAAAGTAGCTTAAAGATTACTTTGACATTGTTGAATCTCAAATACAATTGTTTAGAAACAGTGACATTCATGCAACATCCCTTCTCCAAGTTAATTGGGACAAAAAGAGAGAAATAACCATATACAATTTCCCTTTTGTGAAAATATTTAGATAGTTTCCCTCATTTTTCTCTTGTAAGAAAATCCAATTGGTGCAGTAAAGTTTTAGGCACCTAATTAAAAATTAGCACAAAAATATTGGTCAGTTTTCAGTACTTATGTGTTCCTAATAATATAAAGTAGTTCCCGTTAAGGACCTGGGTAAAACCTCTCTAATCCAATTTGCTTCTGATAGATTATACCATCATATGGGAGCATGAAAAAAATTATTCTGAATGATGTGCATCTTGTGTTCAAGGAATAGTCAACGAGAGAGAATAGCGGCAGTGATAAATAATGTTTTTGTGTAGCATCACTAATATGTAGTTGTAAACATGTCTGTGAATATTCAAGAACATTTATGCTTTCGTTGAAATGTAATTTTGCAGTATTTACATATTTTTGTAAATTTCAATGGAAAGAATTGCTACTATAATGTGGAAAATTGGTTATTTCAAGCTGAAACAAGTAAGTTGAGAGAAATTCTGTATTTTGGGTAGTACTTAAACAACTAGTGCTTGTTATTTGTTCAGTTGGTCTTTGTATCAGAATGTCAAAGCAAAACATTATTCTTGCTTCCATTATCTTTAGTGTTAGTAGTTTTAACCAAAGGCTTCCTTTAGGGGCCTCTCAATATAGTTTGGTTTTGAGCAGGGTGTTGTTACAGAAGTATAGCATTAGTAGCCTTAATATATTGTCACTGAATAAAACTGGAAGGCTCATTTGTTGCATAGCTTTGAAATCCTTAATGGACTACAAAGCTTGTATCTTTGCTGCACTTTGTAGATGCAAATATAGTAAAAGTATGTGCCATTGAGTTCGGTATTTAAAGCAGAACTTGGAACCTTTGAAAATGCTTTGTGGTGAATATTAAAAAGCACACTACAGTCCACTAAATATGGAACTGATTATGTGTTGTTTTGTTTATGTTGCTTTGAGAAGTGATTTAAGTTTTACAATATTGCTGTTACAGGAGGCAGATATTTTTATTTTAAGATTGGATACAATATTATTAAACCACTTTTTATATATTACATGCTTCCACTATGTTGGTGTCTTGCTGACTTTATACCTCTATAGAAAAGCTGGTTTATACTAAAACTTCATTTTTGTGTCTCAAATCTGAATGCTTCTGTGTTCAATAAATGTTTAGTTCCTACAGGCTGCAGCTGTGTAGGTAAGGCCATCTCAAGCTTGAGATCTTCTCAGCTCTGTCATTATAGGCAAGAATATTGTTTCAGTGGCACATACTTTTTAAAACATCTGGAATTAAGTTTTTCTTCGAATGAGAAAGGAGCTGTGTTGAGATGTCTGGCACTTTCAGATCAATGTTCAGTAAAGAGGTCTATGTCCAGTTGGTTTTTCTAACTCTCCTTATTGCGGTGGCTGCAAGATGGTGATGTTGGTCTTCAACTTCTCATTGTAAATGTTGATTTTTCTCATTCATAGAGGTCCTGTAATAAAGGAGGATCTGGACAGGCTCAAAAGGAAAATGATTTACAAGTAAGTATTATTGTTTTAAATATTCTTCATCAGGCACACAATATATGTACTGGTGATATCTTTATAGCTAATCACAATACTAAAAAATGCTTGAAGTCAGATTGCTGCAATACCTATTATACCAACAAGGTAATTGAGCAGTTTGGTTCTGTCTAATTCACTCCTGGGAAAATTTCTCTTGGTTAATATGTTCCCAAGCCTGTTTCTTATTAACTTCAAAGCGATAAGCATTTCTTCAAATCAGAAGAGGTATCAGATTAAACCTAACTCATTTCCACCAGCTTCTTAGACCATGCATACTTTTCCATCTGGAGTGCAGAAAGATATTTCTTGCAGGTGAATAAATCCTTGAAGTTCATCAACAGTTCCTTGGAGCAAGGAATTTTTCCAGATTGCCTTAAAGAAGCAGTGGTCCACCCTCTCTTGAAAAAACCAAGCCTAGATGCCGCCATACCTAGTAACTATCGCCCAGTTTCAAACCTTCCATTTTTGGTCAAGGTGATTGAACGGACAGTGGCGGGGCAGCTACAGCAATTCTTAGATGAGACTGCGGGTTTGGACCCCTTTCAATCAGGCTTTCGTTCAGGTCATGGGACAGAGACTGTCTTGGTAGCTATTACTGACGAAATTCGTCGTCAGTTAGACCGAGGCGGATCAGCGCTATTGGTACTCTTGGACCTCACAGCTGCATTCGACACCGTGGATCATGACTTGCTGATTCATCGATTGGCTATGTCTGGTGTACGAGGTTTAGCCCTGAAATGGTTCAGTTCATTCCTCCGGGACCGGAGACAGAGGGTGGAGTGGTTAGGCCAAAGCTCTGAGAGTTTCTGCCTTTGCTATGGAGTTCCCCAGGGTGCTATCCTCTCGCCCCTGTTATTTAACATCTACTTCCGGCCACTTGCTGGACTGGTGCGGAGCTTTGGCATAGAGAGCTACCAGTATGCAGATGATACCCAGTTACTCTTGCTTCTCGAACCTGGGACAACCGCGATTCCTGAGAACTTTAGGCTGTGTTTGGAGGCAGTGATGAGTTGGCTGCGAGCGAGCAGACTAAAAGTGAATCCTGCAAAAACTGAGATACTCTGGCCCAGCCAGCCGCCAGAATTAATCCAGTCCCTGCCTGATTTCGATGGGGAGCTCTGGTTCTGTCTGCCACTGTTAAAAGCCTTGGGGTTGTGTTGGACTCATCGCTGACGATGGAGGCCCAGATCACTGCCATAAGTAAGCAGGCCTTTTTTCATCTTCGCCAGGCAAGGAAAATGGCATCCTACCTTTCGGTAGAAGCATTGGCAACAGTAATCCATGCAACAGTTACCACGAGGTTGGACTATTGCAACGCCTTTTATGCCGGCCTTCCAAAGTCAACAACCCAGAAGATTCGGATGGTCCAAAATGCAGCGGCCAGGCTGCTAGCGGGATCATCTATAAGATCCCATATTACACCGATTCTGCAACAACTGCATTGGCTACCAATAGAACATCGGATCTCTTACAAGATACTGATCCTGACATTTAGAGCTCAAAATGGCAAAGGACCTGTATATCTTAGGGACCGCCTCATTCCTTTTCTCCATCAGTGGTCACCTCGATCCACCCAGGAAAATCTCCTATACATACCGGGCCCTAGGGAGGTACACCTGGAAGCTACAAGGCGTAGAGCTTTTTTGACCTATGTTCCAATTCTGTGGAACTCATTGCCTCCATACATTAAAGCAATGTCGGAGTTGCGACCTTTTGTAAAGGCACTCAAGACTTGGCTGTTTGGTTGTGCATTTAAGTAATCAGATCTAATTTGCCAAATAGTCACTGTTGAATGTTTTTATGTTGAATGTTTTTATATTATGTTAATGCTATTTTAGATTGTAAGTCGCTCGGAGCACCTTGGTGGAGAGCGACTAATTAAGAAATAAAGTGAAGTGAAGTGAAGTTGTGGCTGGGGTTAATTCTTGTAATGAGTTTAACATCCAAGTTTGCTGCAAGGTCTGATCCCTTGTTTCTTTTTTTATGTGGGTTGTACGTAAGTAATTTGGAGGTTATGGTTCTGTGAGCAAGGACAATCATAGCGCAAAAAGTCTGTAGGACAGAAGTACAGATTGTAATATAGCTGCCCAGACTATAGCTAATTATGCCTGTTGAAATCATTGGGGAATTTCAATAATGTGTTAAGTTTCATTGAATGTAGCTCATTAAGTCGTGATTCTTTGTTAGAAGTGAGCCTATGTGGGGTTTTTCTTTTGTAGAGTGTTGCTTTGTGGGATGTTCAGAGGGAAGCTAGAAACCCTTAGGTATGAGTACAGATCAGTGGTGTTCCAATTTGAGGTGATTCTTAACCCATCATGTAGGGCAATGGTTGCATTTGAAAAGCCACCTTTGTAGACCAGGGATTCCCAAACCTTTAAAGCCGCTGAGTCTTTTTTAAAGGAAAAATTTCTCATGGAACCCCAAGAAAGTTTTGGACATGGGGCCATATAGCATTTTAAAATTTGACAGATGGGCTGTGCCAGAGGCAGATGGAGAGTGTTTGTTGGAACGAATTGGGGGGGGGGGGGGTGAACAAATTCCTATGCACACATCTTGTTTGTAGTGTGAGAGAAAGAAAGAACAATATTTAAAATATAAAAAAAAACCAATTTTAACCAACATAAACTTAACAGTATTTCAATGGAAGACCCCTGGGCCATCAAGCCTTTGCAATAATAATAATAACAATAACAATAATAATAATAATAATAATAATAGGAGCAACCCCAGGAACTACCCGGTCCAGCCTGTTTCTGCCTTGCACGAAAAGCACAGTAAAAGCACCCCCAACAGATGGCCACCCAGCCTTTGCAGCAATAATAATAATAATAATTAGTTAAGGGGGCGGATAGATGGATGGAGGGGCTCCTTACTTGGGGCTGGTGTACTTGGTGACAGTCGCATTGAGGAAAAACTCAGCCGCTATCAAGACCTCAAAATCGAACTGCAAAGGCTCTGGCATAAACCAGTACAGGTGGTCCCAGTGGTCATTGGCGCACTGGGTGCCATGCCAAAAGATCTCAGCTGGCATTTGGAAACAATAAACATCGATAAAATCATGATCTGTCAACTGCAAAAGGCCACCTTACTTGGATCTGCACGCATCATTCGAAAATACATCACACAGTCATAGATGCTTGGGAAGTTTTCGACTTGTGATTTTGTGATACGAAATCCAGCATATAGATCTCATTTGCTATGACATACTGTGCTTTTGTTTAAATAATAATAATAATAGCAACTCCAGGGGCCACCCAGTCCAACCTCCTCCTACTTTGCAGGAAAAGCACCATCAAAGCGGTAGTGGGGAGGCTTTGCAGTCAGATCAGGGCCTGCTTTGGCATTCATGCAGCGAGGGAGAATTGTGGGAGCCAATAGAAATTGGTTGTAGATGCCAAAGAAAAACAGAAGGAATAATCTTGAAATCTCCATTTAAATGAGGCTGATAACACTGAAGTTAAAGATTAACACAGTTAATCTTGGATTGCCTAAAGCGTGTTCTCCAACCCATTTGAATCAGTAATAAGTAATTACAAATTACATTGATGTTGTGTCCCTCTTTCATTTTCTCCTATGCTTATAAGCACAATGTAATTGCAGCTGCTAGTTGACAAATGATGAAGAATGTAGCCTTGATGCTAGCCTTACTTCCCTTTGCTCTGTTTGCTGCAGCGTGTTGTCAGTGATATTGCATATAGTCCCACAGTGGGGTAAACTGTGAGTTCTTCTATAAGTTCAGATACCTAGAGTTGTATTCTAAACAGTCATTTTTTTTCTCATGTTGATCAACTTACAGTACGGAGCACCTGTTCAGTTATGTTAGTCACTGATTCAAATGTAAAGACTGAATAGCCCACAAAAGGGGTTTTCATGATTTCATAATTCCCAAGGAAATTAGTGCAGTTATATAATAGAAATTGCCACTGGATCGTAATAATCTTGTCTGTTGAACACCATCTTCAATAAGATAATGAGCAATCTTTCAAGAAGACAGTACGCTACAGTGTCCTGGTAGTTTAATAGCATATTATTATGTAACTGATTCTGGCAACATGATTATATTTATTCAGAAATGTAAAACATATTATGTTCTATATATTAAAGATTATATGTGTCCCAGTCTCATGTTTATTGTTCTCTTTAGGGGGCAGAAGCTGTAGTTCTGGAGAGTGTTATGTTTGCCATTCTTGCTGAAAGAGCTCTTGGACCAAAGCTTTATGGAATCTTTCCACAAGGTCGTCTGGAGGAATTCATTCCTGTGAGTGCCAGTTATTAGTGTGGCAATGGTAGTTGTAACTGCTCTCTGTGCAGATTATTAAAAATACAGATGTTCAAATAAAGTATTTGCCAATGTGTAGCAATAGCATTATGTAACTTCATTTTATAGTTTGATTTGATTATATGGTGTTTATTAATTTTCAGGATTTTAAATTTTCACAGTACTAATTCTAATTCAGATATTCAGAAAGTACAACATGTGAGCTGCATGCAGCCACAACCTTTGACTCCTTCCAGGACATCTTGCAAACTTCAATAGCCCCAAAGATTTCTTTTAAAAATTCAAAAGTTATTTACCTACTACCCAAACTGTTTAAAATAACAGTAACATGACTTCATTGCTTTGATCTCCCCAGAGCCTGAATTGGCTGAAAATGAAACACATTTTCTGTTTCAGTTTGAAGGAGTAGTACAAGTATCTGGGATTTTGTGGGTTAAAAATGTTCCCCATCCCAAGCACTGTTCCTCAATTGGAGTTAATAGAATGAACCATTGGTGCAGTTATATAGTTCCCAGTAGAGGAAGATCTCACCTTTAAGGTAGTAAATTATAGCATTGAAACAAAGTCAGTACATTACTTCAGTCACAAGAATCTGATAGTTAGAATTTTCGTGTAATACTGTATAATCTTATGATTAATTTCCACTGTGTTATATGCTTTTCAGAGTAGGAAACTAGATACTGAAGAACTAAGTCTGCCTGATATATCAGCGGAAATAGCTGAGAAAATGGCAAGATTTCATGGGATGAAAATGCCATTTAATAAAGAACCAAAGTGGCTCTTTGGAACTATGGAGAAGTAAGTAAACTGATTTTTTTTCTTCAGTATATTTTGGGGTGGTTGTAAAGAGGGATGCATTTTGACACTGGCTTAGGATTTTTAACTGCATTAAATTCCTTTATTCAGGTACTTAAATCAAGTGATGAGAATCAAGTTTACCAGGGAGTCCCGTGTTAGAAAACTGAACAAGATTCTCAGTTACAATCTGCCTCAAGAATTGAAAACACTACGGTAAGGTTTTAGCTCTTGACAATTTACCTGACTTTTCATTTAAAATGTTATTATGTGATGAATGATAGATATTTTAAAATATAAATCTGTAAGTAAGAATCCTATATGGATTTTCTTCATGTGTATCTTAATATTGACTCTTATTAATAATAGTATATTTAGATAAAGGTACCTATGGACATCCAAGGATGTGCTTGAATTGGAGATGATCAACAACTAATTTCTCACTGTTTAGTTGGAAAATTATAGTACTAAGCAACATGCAGAGATTCCATAAGAACTCCGATCCCTTTGAGAATTTAGTGTGATTAATTACTCAGGCTATTTCAGATTGGTTTTTCAGCATATTATGTATAGAGCAGAGATGGGTTACTGTGTGACTTTGGGAATCTATTTTCTGCCCCAGGACTGTTCACAGACCATACAGAACACCCAGATTACCACAATATAAACTTGGATTTTTGCAGAAATCACATTTATTTTCAGAAAAAATAGTATGTTTTGATGTTAAACAGTTTTGCAACCCATTTAAAAGCTTTTGGCAACTTGCAAGAGAAGGTAGCCACTGGGTTTTGGCCAGAAAAATAAGTTTGGAGGGATTGCAAGCAGAAAAACAGCCTTTGGGGATTTGTGTTTGCCTGCTCCTACTGTAAAGCTTCTTGCCCATTTGACTCCATTGAAGCACCTGGTTTTAATTCATCCCCACACTATAGTGATTACAGAACTCTCAACCCACTTGTCTATGAAGAGACAAATATAAAAACGGAACAATTCTTCCTCAAGAATGCTTTGGCATTTAATTCAATAATTTTGAAAACAATATAACAGGCTCTCTATATCCATAGTTTCTGCATCCATGGAATCCATCAAACTACGGATTAAACAGGTTTACTCAGGTGTTGGAAATATTAGTAAGATTCGGATTATAGTCTCTGGTTTACCTTTTCCTTCAAATGGAGGCTGTCAAAGGAAAGGACAGCAACAGTAAACTTGAAGTTTGAAGCATTTTTATTTGAGTGGCTTGTTGCAGTGACCAATTTGATCCACTACAAGTTAATTTAATGGAAGCAGAAGTAACAGATGATGTTTGCTTTACACTTTCAGTGAAACCCTTTTTATTGCTGGGTTCAGCTTTGAAGAGTGAAGGCTGATGAAATTGCTATTTGGTTCAATCCTTTTCTTTTCCAGGTCATTACTGGAAGCTACTTCCTCTCCAGTTGTGTTTTGCCATAATGACTGTCAAGAAGGTATGACAACGTGTGTTTCCATTTTAGTGTCTTACAAAGTATAACCATTGATTTGATGCAAACTTCCATTTAAAACTGAGGATGTTTCTAGTTTAAAGTAGACTGCTGTTTGTAATTTATAGTAGGCCCCTCGAAGAAGAATGGGGAGGACCTTAATGATGCAGTATACAGGGTTGCAACAAACCATGTCTTCATTCATGTTGTATAACAGGATAAGGAGCATAATAATTTGGATTTTGTCAGAAAAATTCTTGTAACCCTGCTCAAACTTTAATCAAAGGCATCATCACGTCATTGTTGCTTTCCCTGGAGTCTTTATGGTAAACAAATCCTCCCTTCATGCAACCCATCTATTGTCATGGTGGATGCTTTTCTGATAATTGATACTTTGGAGTCCATAGTAATATTTGGGACTCAAATTCGTGTCGTGACCTAATACATACTTACTGAAATGTCACCGATGAAGTAATTTGAGGCATTTGGGAGTGCTTATTGCTGTCCCTTACTTTCTTCCTTCTACCAGGAAATATTTTGCTTCTCGAAGGCAGAGAAGACTCAGAGAAGCAAAAGCTGATGCTTATTGACTTTGAATACAGCAGCTACAATTACAGGTAAATGCTCAGCCTTTCTGCTGGCTTTAAATCGGGAGAAACGCGAGATTAGCAAACATTTAATTTTTCTTAATTGCATCTGTTACTTACATTTGTTTTTGCCTTTTTTGAGTTGTTTGTGTTTGCCCATGTCTGGTAAAAGAGTGGACCAACTCAATATCTGCATGTAATCTGCGTGTAATTCACCCTTGTAATAATGGGGAAAAAGTGTCTCAACCGAAGCTTTCTCACCAATCCTTGTTTCCACAACAAGCCATATTTTCCAAAATCCAATTATTGCAAGGACAGACAATTTCTGAACAGGAGCACAGACAGCAAAACAAATACCACAGGAGTGTTAACCCTTCCCTATGCTATTCAAAGTGTGTATATACACACACACATATATATACTGGCATATATTTGTCTGGAGTTACACTTTAAAAATGTAACTGTTCTGACTTACATGCAAATTCAACTTAAGAACAAACCTATAGACCCTATTTTCTTTGTAATTTGGGGGGGGGGGGCTGCCTGCACTTACAAACACTGTGCAATATGCCATTTTCAAAATCCTTCACCTGCAACTAAAAATGTCAGATAAAATCTTACATTGGGGACTTTGATATGTATCTGTAATAGAGCTTGTATTTTCTTTGTGTAAGCTCCTAAGCAAAATTCTGTAACTTAAGCTTAACACTGTTTTTCTTAATTCTATGCAGAGCTTCATGTTGGTAGCATAACACTTCTTACTAACTAGCATTATCCATGTATCTGCTACTTGCTACTGGAAATTAGTAAGGGGTCATGAAATAGCAGCTTGAAACAAGGAATCAGACTTTGTAACCTTAAAAGTATCCCCTACATTTCTATTCTTCTTCCTTCAGGGGGTTTGATATTGGAAATCACTTCTGTGAATGGATGTATGACTATGTCTATGAAAAATACCCATTTTTTAAAGCAAACTCCTTGAAGTATCCATCCAGGAAACAACAGGTGAGCTTGATTTTTGGTTTTAAATTTTAAGTTCAAGCTTTCAATCTTTTATTCCTAGAATAGTTGTTTTTTCAGAGCTTTCTGTATCTTCAGTCTTAACTTCATACCTTAACCATGGGTGCTTTCTTATGTAGATTAAGGCTACTCTACAGTTTGCAATTTCAATACCAGCACTTTATATAACTAACTGCAGAGGAGTACTGAAATGTGGTGTCCCTGAAATGCTTTCTAAATCTTGCTTCATAACACAGAAATTTTGAGAGCACTTTAATTAAATTGCATGGGACACCTTTTGTTTACCTCAATACTTTTGTTCAAATTATGTATGCATAATTATGTACCTAAACACTTGGCAAGGTAGAAGGCAGTAGGAGAAAGGAAAACCCCATTACAGGTAGATAGAGACTTAAATCAAGAAGGCCATAGCTCTGAGTTTGTGAGACCTGAATAGTGCTGTTGATGACAGAGTGGAGTGGAAATTGACTTGATAGCAGATAACAACAACAACCACTTACTAATATTATGTAGCTTAGGGACTCTTCACAAGATTTTCTCAAAGTGAAACCAAAATTCTGTTAGGGCCAATATTAATCTGAGAATGAATATTGTGATTGAAGATTTTAACACTGCATTTTTTTTCTTTAACATATGAAACCACTGTACAGTATACCCCAGTTAATGAAGCAGATGTGTTCCTGGGCATTACTACTTTTATGGAGAGTTTGGCATCAGAGGTAGAAAGAACAGGGATAATTTCTTATACCACAAAAAAAGAGTGGCAACATGTTTCGGAAAGCTTTTCATTTAGATTTAACAATATACATGTGTGAAACCACCAGGTGAGGTAACACTTCTATATGTTTTTTTATTGAACATTTCTTCCAAAATATTGAGGCTGGGCTTTTTCTTTCCTTAGCCTCTACCTGTGAATTCCATTTTAGTCTATAATCCATGCTTTTAAATAATGCAGGTAGTAGCCTGTGAGGGAGGCTCATCTGGTTTCTCCTTTTCTGTTCTGCTGCCCCTGTATATTCAATAAAAAAAATGGAGGCAGCTGGTGCTTACCTTGCGTGTTGTAGGTAGATACAAGCACAACCATAGAGTTGGTTGCACTAGAATTGTATTTTTCTCAACTCAAGCTGCACCAAACTGTCTTTTTAGCCATCTTTTACCATTCCTCCTCTGCCACTAAGAAAATCCCAGCAAGACAGAGTACAAGGGGGAAGAGGGTGGATGAGTGTGAAACAGCTGTGTAAAAAGGAGCTCCTTTTTCAGGCTTTGTTAACTGAGGTACACAGGTACTGATTTCATTCTGGCACCAAAACTAAGTTATGAATTCTCTGTCTCTTTTAGCTCCATTTCATCTCCAGTTATCTAGCTGCATCTCAAAGTGGGTTTGAAAATCTGAGCAGTGAAGATAAGTCAAAAATAGAAGAAGAAATGCTAACTGAAGTAAATAGGTAATATTTGTCTTTATTTTGAAAATATCAAATTTAGCTCCACATACAGTGTAAAATGCTGAATTTTCATTTTTTGTTAGGGTATATAATGGTACATAAAATCTTAGAAAAGTCTAACTTGAGATTTATGTTCACTGTGAGCCTTGTTCTGAAGCAGAAATTATAATTTTGGGTGGAGTAGCTCTAAATTTAAGCAGTATAGCAAATTTAAAGGGGAAATGCCCCTTTTTGCCGTAGCAACAACAACTAAGAGATTCTTGAGTGTAGAAGTGGGGTGGGAGGGAATCTTGTCTAGTCTTAGCCATTCTAGTAAAGAGGCAAAAGAGAATTTGAAATTGAAACATGTAGAAATTTGTTAAAAAATTTTTTGTTGTTGACAGGTTTGCCCTTGCATCACATTTCTTCTGGGGTCTGTGGTCCATTATACAAGCAAAGATATCCTCAATTGAGTTTGGATACATGGTATGTCTTCAAAAATGCTATCTTTAAATAAACCCAGCAATTATTACTGAATCCCTGTAAGAGAAACTCATCTGATTCAATTTCCATTATTTTTCTTTTTCAGTGTCAGGGTTTTAGTCAGCATTCAGTTTGACCTCAGCCACAGTTAATATTTGGAGCAAGTACAACTGGATCATGTATTTTACTGGACCCAGAATGTCTTAATAGGGAACAATTTTAGCCCAGTTTCAGTTTTGGGAAGGACTTCAGGATCTGCATTTCATCAGCAGACAAAGCTACATATCCAGCAGATAGAGCTAAAACAATCAAGAGGCTAGATGTAATTTGTATTTGTGGCCAATTTCCCACCAAATATTCAAAGCCCAGTGCAATTTCTAGGTATTTCTACTTGAGAATGCTTTCCAGAGGAACAACTTCCATCTGTGTGTGTGTGTGTTTTTTAAAGCTGAGTAATACACCAGGCTTACAGTAACATAGGAACGTAAATTTTCTTATTCCTCACAATCCAATTGGAGTATTTGCTATTGGGTAAGATTTGACATACAGAAAACGGCTGAAGTTGACATTACTTCATTTTATTTGTAAAACAAAAAGTTCCTGAGGAAGAAGAGTTTTGACTTGGCGTAACCTTTTCTCACACTGTTCTGTGCAAAGTAGGTTTGTGTGAAAAATGTATTGAAATTTGAGAAGTTTGCAAGGTAACTCAGTATGCTGAAGTGTAGTACTTTTCTCACTTAGGACTATGCACTCGCACGATTTGATGCCTACTTCGACCAGAAGAAGAAACTCAAAGTGTGAAGATTGAAGACAGGACAATCAGTTTCTGTACTGTATAAGGAAGGCAGCTGGGCAGAAATTCCACTGTGCTTAGGCTACTGTAGTTGTAATGAAGGTTTTGCAAATTCCAACTACTCGGATGCAGTGCTGAAGACGGCACAAAATGGCTAAGTTTACTTTATTTACAGTTTCATAAGTCTTTGGAATGCGAATTGACAGCTGGAGTATAATATAACAGTGCAATATCAAGCTTTTTAATCTAGACGGTATTATGAGGGAAGCTTTGAGTTTCAGTGCGAACCATCCCATTCTTCAAAAACAAGCAGTATTAACTGTGGGTCCCCATTTTAAACTAAGCTATTTTACTGAATTCTCTTAATGCACCATAACCTGCTGCCAGTTAATGGAGGATCCCTGTTCTTATAAGGGAAAATTGTTATACTGTGAATCTTTGCTAAAATCTGTTGGAGTGGTGGTTGTTTTTGTGATGGTATGTCACACCGTTCCTCCAGAGAAGGACTAAGCTAACACTAATATACAGAGGTTTTAAAAAACCTCTGAACCAATGCCCATACATTTTGGCATCTCTTAAGGTAGCTTTCATATTCTAATGTCTCGGTATAACAAGGTAATACAGATTCATCTCAAACTGGAACACATAAGATTTCAGATTAGCTCACTTCACATCTTTGGTTAGGGATGCACACTGACTGCCCAGGAACAGTCCTGGAGATCTGCATTGTTCTTTTCCAGAATGTTCTCTGGGCTGGTAGCACTGGAATGAGTGCCTTGAATTCCTATAGCTGTCCCCCTCTGGCAGAAAGGAGAAGGAATGGGCAAAGGAGTTGGGTAACAAGTGCGGGATATTTGACCAATTGTGGCATGTCGGTGCCTTGTAAGGGGCACACTGCTCCTTATTTAAAAGCCTGTTGCTTTTTCCACCAAATAAGTGGATTTTGTGTGTGTGCAGAAATATGTATATGTGAACTCTACAATAAGTGTATGTTATCTTGAAAGCTTTTAGAATTTAACCATCTTTATTTGACTTGTGCTTTCTGCTTAACATGTACAAATAAACTTTTTTTTAAAGTAAGTACACTTTTACTGTCGTTGACTATCATTATTTAGTCAAGTAGTCTTTTAAAATTTCTGTTAAACAAGTGGACTTACAAGCAAAAGACCCTTCCCATAAAGACATTGTAGTATAGTTTAGCAGCAGCAGCGTAATCGAGTAGCACACTTCCAACTCTGGCATACTTACTTTATGCATAAGCCTCATTTACCACTAGGTGAATAGGAGAATAGTTTGTTGAATGTTTTGGATCGCAAAGCCTCTCAATGAACATTGGTAGTGTTGGCAAGAGGGTGCTTGAACAAAAGACCAGAAATTTGCAAAGATAAATACCAGAGTGAAGAAAAAACGCAACAGGATGTGTTTACTCCTATTCATGAAAGTGATGTTTTGTTCGCAAGCAAGAATTGCTACATCCGTTTGAGCTGTTTCTTGGTTGCTCTCTGAATTAAAACTTGATTCAGTTCAGTAGTTAATAGATTGTTATTAAACAAATTAAGATGAACTTACAGTCTGATAGGTACTGGGGATTCATATCTATGGTCATTAATGGCAGCACAACTCCCAAACCCCGCCTTTTCAGCCTATGAACATCCCAACTGAAAGGCTTCTGAAATGCTGAAGACCAGGGTGATTGGAAAGTATATGTGCAACATTTTCCTTGTTGTGGAGAGCATGGAAACAAGCAGCGGGACCCTGAAGGCCCTCTTCTGTTGCTTATTCTCTGTCTGACAATGCAGAATCTCAGTGTTATACATAACCTTCTCATGTATCAATTAGTATTCTATTTGTTTCTTACTACTTTAGGTAGTTCTGCTCTCTCACTCTAGTGACACACACTCTATTTCAACTCCATTCAGGCATTAAATCACTCCATGCCTTTAACCCTTGCATGGCATTACACAGCATTATGTTCTACACTGAACATACAGAGTTTAAACTAGAAGTGATATTTCACCCCAGTAAAACCACAGTACTGACACATAGCATAATATCTTATAAATTATCTAAAGGGCTGAAAACTGCCTTGTGATGTTTTAGGATATTCAGTTTTGCATTATGTTCAGTAATCAGTTGATGTTCAAACTAGACTCAACTGAAGTAGACAAATTGAATGAGTTGCTGAATGTTAAGGCAACACTTAAATCACAGGGATGAGCATCCTGTTAGTAACTTCCATGTGCATAAGTCCCCTTTTGGATGGGGCACAGAGGACTATTCTCTTACCCTTGTGCTCCATCTTAAAATAGCTCTGCTCAGCAACTGCCAAGTCTGGAAAGTGGTCCCTGCTGTTGTTTGGAAGGCAAGGAATTGTGATGGCAATTTTGGGGTGTGAAGCTCTGTGTCCTGGGGGGAGGAAAAAGTGAGTGCACTCCTTTTGAGAGCACCTTCACATTTCTTTCCCCAGCCAACTAGCACCAGACACTGTTTATGGTCCGCACCCCCCCCCCCCCAAACTGGTAAATGATAGCACAGGTGTCCCTCTCAGAGTTTGGCAGCTGCTGGGCAGTGGGAAGACATTGAACTGAACAATTTAAAACATTGCATAATCACAATTACCTTAAGATTTAAAAAAGTATGTGATTTTTCCTGAATGTAATACTGTTGACACTCCCCCTCCCCCCCCCAAGCTTGCCAATTTAAATAGTACCCCTATTAACCAGAAATCAGAATGTAGTATCTTAAGATAGGATTGCAGTACCTACTTGGTTAAAGTGCTTAAGGTTCCAGTTCTCTGCATATTTAGATATTAGGTCTTGTTGAAATTACATAGACCAAACTTCTGAGTAAATGGGCAAAGGATTGCATTATAAATGTTCTAAGTGCAAGTTTGGAAACCACAGGCTTAAATAGAACATTAGTTCGTCCAAAAACCCAATTGTGTGTGTGTCCCAGTGGAAACAAGTACATCCATAAACTTACGGCTTTTCAGACAAATAGAAAACAGAAAAGAAACATTGCATCTTCACAAATGCCTTAACAAACTTAGCATTCATTTGTAGTTTTTATTCTTCAAAATGTAATCAACCAGACCTATATACTCCAGGAAGTAGAACAGTGGTTCTCAGCCTATGGGTCCCCAGATGTTTTGGCCTTTAACTCCCAGAAATCCTAACAGCTAGTAAACTGGCTGGGAATTCTGGGAGTTGTACGCCAAAACACATGGGGACCCACATGTTGATAATCACTACCATAGAACATTGACAAAGCACAATGCATTTGGGGTACAAATATTGGATGCAGTTTGATTCTCTGAACAGAAAATGGTGCTGGGTAGACTGATCATGTTATTTTCAGTTTTAACTCAGAATCACAGCAATAGGAAGTAGTACTTTGGCTCAACCAAGCCATTCCTTTCCACTAATCCCATCAGTCTGATCAATCTAGATCAAGACTGCCATAGGAAGCGTAAATTGTTAGAGTCATGCTGCCTTAAACAATGATGGGTCTGAACAAAGTTGCATTTTGTTCGGGGTGATTATACCAGGTTATGCTGTTACATTCATTGTATGTGAAATGCACTGTGCAGAAATGGGGAGAAAGCCCTGGTTTCAGATAGCAATGTCAGTTTCAAGAAGTTGCCTTGAGACAAACTGGGACCAGATGGTGAAATCACGTGACAGCAGTTCTGGCAATATAAATAGTTACAGCAAAGACTTAACGTACATGTGACTTTGAAAGCCCACTGGAATGGCATACTTCAGATCCATAATGAAAATCCACATTTCCAAATCAAAGCGTAGGAAGATGCAACATCCAATCTAGTACTTTGGTTTACATAATATATAAACAGTAGCAATTACATCTTTACATGTGCCTTTATGTAATCCTTTTTTTTTCCATCTGCAATCAGCTGTCTTCTGTACTGCTCTGTTCTTTTACCAGCAAAGCTCTTTCTCACAAAAGTTGGTCATGTGTGTTGATTCTCCAATCTGGCAATTTGCTTTCTCTCTCTTTCTCTTCCTGCTGATTCCTTCAGAACATGGAAAATACATTGTTTGATTTCTCTTCATGGACACAATTAGATTTTTTAAATCAGGTAGTTTTTGAAGGCAATATGCAAAAGGAATAATTTTTCAGGCCAAAACCAATTGAGCTAGCAAAAAGTGAAGGATTACATGGGAGATGGATGAAAACAGCTGAAGGGATTCTTAGCTGAAATTAAATCTACAATGTGTACACTGCCATATGCTGTGCTAAGTAGACAAGCTGGGGTCTCCCTTTATGAAAGCTTTTGTTTGTACAGTTGGCTCCCTCCTGATTTTATATAATAAATAATTGCATTATGTAATATAATTTAGACTTGTATTCATTCGCTTTGCAGTTTGCTTTCCTACATAGATGTGATGCAAATTTTAGTAGTTCTAGACCCACATTTTTATTCTTAAGGGGGCACACAAAGTACTGGTAATTAAGGCCAGGGAACAAAAGTAGCTAAAGAAAATCGATTATCTTTCAGAAGTAATAGAAAATATGTTTAATTCTCATCCAGACATAACATTTTCACTGAGTGCTTTAAGTTTGACTTTTTATGACCCCCTAATGAGGATTCCAGGGGATTGCGGCTATAAAGATATCTCATGTCCGTAGAGTTTATATGAGCTGTGGAATCAAGGTTGTACCACAATATCTAAATACACAAAGCAAGAAAAAGTGTTTTGACATGGAGTAAAATATTCTGATTAGCTTGCCAGTCTTTTTTGTTTGAGAGGTGAGGAAGCAATGTAGGCAATAGACATTTAATTAATATATGGGACCTCTGTTACCAAAAACTATGAGTCTCAAAGACTTCCGGCCACAATGTTGTAAAATTTTGTAGTTCTGTGTGAATTGCAATAATATGGAGAATTCAAATGTCCCATCTGTCTGGAAAAGGGGTACGATGACATTTAGGAATAGTTCCTTCATGAAACAGTTATTTCTTTATTGACGCAACGCCCTTTCTGGACAATGTTTAAAATGTCAATTTTTTAATGCAAAATCAAGGTCTACAAAAATTGAAATTGCAATCTGTTCTACAGAATCATAATAGGTAGGAGCAGTAGGTAGAAGTAGGAGCCCCCGGTAGTGCAATGGGTTAACCCCTTGTGCCGGCAGGACTGAACACCGACAGGTTGGAGGTTCAAATCTGGGGAGCGCATGGATGAGCTCCCTCTGTCAGCTCCAGCTCCCCATGTGCGGACATGAGAAGCCTCCCACAAGGATTATAAAACATCAAAACATCTGGGCGTCCCCTCAGCAATGCCCTTGCAAACAGCTAATTCTCTCACACCAGAAGCGACTTGCAGTTTCTCAAGTCGCTCCTGACACAAAAACAAACAAATATTGTCAAAAGCTTTCATGGCCAGAATCACTGGGTTGTTGTAGGTTTTTTGGGCTATATGGCCATGTTCTAGAAGCATTCTCTCCTCACGTTTTGCCTGCATCTATGGCAAGCATCCTCAGAGGTTGTGAGGTCCTATAGCCATATAGCCTGAAAAACCTACAACAACCCAACAAACAAATAGTAGGTATGGTATTTAAGCCTGTGTGAAGCTATTTTCTTTGCCATTTTCTAAACATTCTAAACACAAACATGTTTGTGTATGTGTCTTCAAATCACCTGTTGACTGAGCTCATAGAATTTCTTATGAAAGGGATACTCGTGAGTGATTTTGCTAGTTCCTTCCTCTGAAATATACCCTACAGTACCTGGTATTTATCGACTATCTCCCTTCCAAGTATTAATCAGGGTTGGCTCTGCTTGGCTTCCAAGATCAGATGGAATCCGGTGCCGTTTTAATATTTAGGCCCTTGCCATCCATAACCAATCCCATCTTAGATCATAACCTTAAGATGTGGAATATTGCAGAGTTGCTTCCAGAAGAAATGAATTAAGGGCATTCATGCTGTTCAGTAAGGTCTTAAGTAATACGTCTGAACTGCTCTAAAGGGCTCGGGTTGCATTAAATGTACTTGAGTCAGTTTCACTATGTATACTGCTTTGTGCGAAGAGGCCACATAGTTTATCATTTGGACTCGGAACATTTCAAGGATCGGGAATCCTAATGCCTGTTTATTTATCTAGGGTGGAATAAAATAAGGATGAGTACTGCTCAGGTTGCATCAAATTCCCATTTTATCTCAGCTCCTCCGTTCTGCTACAAAAGTGTCCCTGATGCTGAGTGCCAGTTCAGTGTGACACCCCCCTGCAGCACTCCAGGAGGACGCTCAAAAAACCCCAAAACATTAAGATGCTGCAAACTGAACTTGTGACCAACATGCAAAGCATATGTTTGATCTACAATCAATTTATAAAATACTAGCTGTCCCCTGCCACACGTTGCTGTAGCCCAGTCTGTGTATATGTGTTTTGTGTGTATATATGTGTGTGTATATATTTGTATATATGTGGTTTTGTGCATGCGTTGTAATGTATTTTTTTTTGGCTTTTTAAGTCTCTTCTGCTGGGGTTTTTGGTGTTTTTATGAGTGATGGTCACTCGTCGGCCTGATAGGTGTATTTTGTCCAAATTTGGTGTCAATTCGTCCAGTGGTTTTTGAGTTATATTAATCCCACAAATGAACATTACGTTTTTATTTATATAGACTTACTCTTGCAACAAGTCTAGAACCACAGTTGTTCTTTGGATCTGCAAGCTATGGCTTTGATCACTTCAGTCCACCAGCATTCCCAAACAGTGAGACACTGAAAATCATTCCCCACTAGGACTCCTATTTACTGTGTTCACATGCCCTTCTTATCTTTGCCTATCCCTTTTCATTAGAGGCCTAGAGTAGTGTATCAAAATACTCAGCTAAACTATTAAAGTGCTAGAATGTGGGTACTGAATGAAAAATTAACAGGGGGAACCATTCTTATTGGGAGGGCAATCCTCTTATTTTACTACTCCTCATCTGATTCTTGGAACTACCAGATAATACTATTCATCTAGGGCTAGAAAGGTACTAACACAGAGCATAGTCACAGAAAGAGCTATCTGCCTTAGTTAATAATTTACTGGAAGAGACATCAAGAATGCCCTTCTTCCGTTCTGCCACTAGAAAAAAATGAGCCAGACCAAAAGCTTCCTGCTGACGCAAGGAGTCATTTCCATCTACAGAAGATTTTTTCTGGATCTAAGCCACAGCCTTTCAATTCAAAATTATCATGGGCCGTGGCTTTTTTCCTGCTTGAGGCACATGTGCTAGTGGGAGAAAGTAGCCATCTGGCACCACATATACTTAAAGCTGATACCTGGAGATATAAGGAGATTGCTGCGGGTATGGAACATGCCTCTCTAAATGCAACTGGCTGTACTCATTAACAAGCCCAGCAAGGAAGAGGAAAGCCTAATAATAGTCTTCCTGGATCAAGAAGAACACACAGTGATTTGTTTTCAAGTCTGATGGACAAGGAAGTTCACTGTATTCCCACAGTGATCCGGGTTATATTGAAAAGCCTAGCAGCACTGACTTGAGGGAGACTGGCCAGGCGGATCTTATCTGGGAGCATCTAAGCCTCCCAAACAATACTTCAGTGGGAGGGGAACAGTTTGAGAAACTGTTCCAATGTATTCCTTTGGTTTTCTTTTCATATCTTCTGTAGTCCTTAAGAAATGAAATGAAGCCATATTACAGTAACTCAGAAATGAGCAGGGGACAGTGGATTTTCATGGGGAAAGGACATAGAAATTAGCTGTCTGAGATGGTATAATTCAGTGGTTCCCAACCTTTTTTGTTTGACCAGGGTCCATTTGACCAGGGCCCACTTTGACCAGGGCCCACTTCACCAGGGACCTGGTCAAAGTGGGCCCTGATCAAAGTGGGCCCTGTATGGCAAAATTTACATTAGATGGGCCCTGAGCTCTTCCACTGAAATACTATTAAGTTTATGTTGGTTAAAATTGTTCTTAATTTTGTTCATTTTTTTTCAGTTAGTTCACAAAAACACTCTCCATCCATCCTCCACTGGCCCGGCCTATCCATAAAATTTTAAAGTGCAATGCATCAAAAACTTTGCCCATGCCTGATATATATGCATATAATATAATATAATATACAATACAATACAATACAATACAGTATAATAACATTTCTTGTGGCTCCATGATAAACCTTTGCTTCAAAAAGGACTCCACAGCTGAAAATGTTTGAGAACTCCTGCATTTTTTATTATTATTATTATTATTACCTACTTTATCTCCCCAGAGGGACTCGGAGCAGATTACAGTACATACAAGGCAAATATTCAATGCCTTTTAATATGAACGACAACATACAATACACAGATAGGTAAAGGTCTTCACCTTTTATCCATTTCCGACGTCTGGAGGTGATGCTCAACTTCCAGACATGAGAAGGTGCATTTTTCCATGCCAGAGGAACCTGCCGTCATAGCCTTCTCCAATCTTTGCTGGCTGTAGCCGTCTCCGATCTTTGCCAGCATGTCTGCATGGGGCACCCTTTTACCTTCCTGCCAGAAGGCAGTACCTATTTACCTACTCGCATTGCATACTTTCGAACCACTGGGTAGGCAGAGAGCTAGGACTAACAGTCGAGAACTCACCCCAATTTGTGGCTTGAACTGCTGACCATCCGGTCAGCAGCCGTTCCTGCAGCTAGTGGCTTTAAACCGCTGTGTTACCGTGGCTCCATGAAAGCCTGTTACTAGAGCATGGAAAATATTTTCACACCAGACAGCCCAGAATTTCCTAGATGGCCCCATTGTCTGCGTTACCTAAGGGATTCCCAAATGCGGTTTTTCCAAACTCTGCCAAATATTTCTTGGTTTAAGATTTGCTTTTCTAGCTCTGGCATTTTTTCTACCTCACTGGCCTATTTATCACTGTGCTTCCGGGGTCATCTCAGTCCTTATGGACAGGTATTGCCTCACCTCATTGTTATCTCCAGTTCAGAGTAGAAATACAAATACTACGTACTTCATTGATGGCTGAAATCTACAACCTTCCTTCTATAATAAGTCACAAGGCATTTGAACTCCTTGAACCTGACTCAGAGCCAACAGTGCATCCAAAAGGTGCTGAACAGCAAGTATGTAGTCAGATGTTTCCTGGAATACATCTCTCCGTGAGTGTAAGACAGAGGTCTGGAATAAACCCTCCTTAAAACTGTCAAGAACCAGATATAGTGATACTCAGAATTAAACCTAAGCTTACATGCAAAAAATTTAAATATTTAATACAATTATGCAATTAAATATTTAATACAATTATGTGGCTTAACCAATGAAGGCCTTCCCACAGTAATCAATACCAGAAATACTTAGCAATATATAAATTACATCTACATTTATTTTCTTTGTAAAATACATTTTATTCACTTTTTCAAATATATATAAAACCCACTAACAATGGAAAGAAACAGAAAAAGAGAAGAAAAGAGATAGAAAAGATAGTTATCAAAAGAAAACGTTGGAAACATTGAAAGAAAAAGATAAAAGTGACTTCCAGCTTTCTCAGCAGCAATTAAAACTATGTTGATTTATTAAAAACAGAAGATACAAGGCTTCTCTAATACAATAAATTATTAACCTCCTTTCTATAACTATTAATAATCATACCCAAAATTCAAATAATGATACACACAGAAAAGCCAGCTCACACTTCTAAAAGAGCATTAAAATTATTAATAAGATGTCATAATAAAATTCAGCTATTTGTTATAAACCCCTACCAAAATTGAACAAAAACTATATCATTTCTCCTCTTAGTTGTATCTGTTTCTGTTAAATTAATCACCATATCTCCTTCATTTTCTCATTTTACAAGCATAATAATAATAATCTATTTGTACCTCACAACCATCTCCCCGAAGAGACTTGGGATGGCTAACAAAGCACTCAAGGTGACACACATAAAATAGCATTACATATCATCAAAACAATACTTGCATATATTTCATTAAGTATATATGCAAGTATTCCTTTTTTAAATGTAATCCAAAACATTTCTGGTTCCAAGCATTTTAAATAAATAAAACTTTATTTGTACCCTTCAACCATCTCCCCGAAGGGCTTCGAGGTGGCTAACTAAGCACTCAAAGTACCACATATAAAACAGAATTGCATATCATCAAAACATTACACAATTTGACTTAATTCAAACAATGGACATCAATGGATAAAATTAAATATTTCAAAATTCTAAAACATAGTCATACCTGTGGGTCATTGTGTTTCTTCAAACATGAACTAAAGTGTCGAATAACAATGGTCAATGTCATCATATGACCATAGTACATTATTCCAGGTCAAAAGCCCATGTAAATAGTCATATTTTAAGACTCGAAATGAAGGTTTGGAAATTTGGGACTAATCTAATCTCTCTAGGGAGGGCATTCCAGAGCCAGGGAGCTACCACCGAAAAGGCCCTCTCACTCATCCCCACCAATCGCACCTGTGATGGTAGTGGGACCAAGAGAAGGGCCTCCCTAGCAGATCTCAGGGCCCGCACTGGTTTGTAGAAGGAGATGTGGTCTCGAAAATAAGTTGAACCCGAAGTGTATAGGGTTTTATAGGTAATAACCCGCACTTTGAATTGGGCCCGGAAACTTGTCTGGAACCAGTGGAGCATTCATGGTGCCTGTCTCTACCTGTGCACCTTCTCTAATAATATCCCTTCTGAGTATCAGGATTTCAGGCCCTGGGGTTTCTGAGCTAAAAACTGAAACCCGTATTAAGTACAAGGTATAGTTCCTTCAAGTTAATCATTCAAAGACACATACATACACTCCACTTCCATAAGTCATATTTTCCTCTTTGGAGGTGAAGACAAAAATCTTAGCTAAAGGGGCTGTTCCCCAATTGGTGTGAAATAAGGGGATTATGCCTTTTCTAAGGAAATGGGAGAAGTTACATTGAATCTACAGTACTTGCTTCTACGCAGAAGGTAGATAGAAGGCAGAGAATGAGTCCTGAATCCACAATGGTTGGGGTGGTAAGGAGGAAGGTAAGTTAATATATAGAACATCCTCACTGCCCTTCCAAAGAACCTTTGAACTTGCATCAATACATACATGAAGCTTTGTAACTTGCTGCCTCACTAGCTGAGCATGAGATTGGCATATAACCCTGATCCCTCGCTTGGAGGTAGGCCCACCAGAACTGGAGAATTTGCACCTTTGCCTCTCACTGGGAGGTGGCCCATGAAAATGGGTGACTTATGGAAGTGGAGTGTGTGTTTGAATGATTAACTTTATGGAACTATACCTTCTACATAATACAGGGTTCAGTTTTTCACTCGGAAACCTCAGGGTCTGGAATCCTGATACTCAGAAGCAGGCATGTAGCTGGGGGGGGGGGGGGCTTGGGGGGCTTCAGCCCTTCCCCTGAAATTCTCATGGTGGTCCATGAGAAGGCCTTACTGGTACATTATTTAAACTGTTATGTTTATTCATATGATCTGATCACTATGCTCAATATATCCAATATGCATGGGGGTATTGGGGTAAGGATACAAAAGGTTTGCTAGGGTAGACCCTCCTTCACTCAGACTCAGCCCCCCCCCCCCCCCCAAACAAACTCAGCTCCTCCCAAAACAAAATCCTGGCTACAGGCCTGCTCAAAAGGGATATGCAAGAAGTGAGCATGTACTCCAAATATTTTTTTAAAAAAAATCAAAATTGTGTCTAGTTGCTTGCTTTTAACAAAACTGTAGCTCCAAATCCAAATGTTATGAGGGCCAGAGATGGAGGAAGAAGGAAAACAAATAGTTCTCCTAGGTCGGCTTTCCTCAGTTGCAGTTTTCTCTTTATATGCACAATACCAACTGCATTGTTAATAAGCTCGGTGACAGCACTGCCTGGCTCAGTCCATAGCACACTAGCCCTGCTGTTTATTTTTAAAATGCAATCCTTTCTCGCTGCCACTGTAGCCAAAGCCAAACTGGCGCTGAGGAGAGCACAAGGAACACAGAAAGGGATAGAAAGCATCAAGATGCACGACACACACGCTTGCAGTTGCTACCTTTTGTCTCCTTCAGAGCTTCCAGCTAAAGCAGTCTGATCTGGAATTTGCACGGCATAGATGATTGCTCTGTGTGCCAAAAGAAAAGGCCTAAAAAGAAATTTCCCTCCAGGGCATTGCAAGTTGGAAGTCTAATTCACAGATATGGGAAATGGAAATATGTGGTAAAGGGGGGGCAGCGGACCAATTGATATGCTTTTTCTCATTCACGCCTTGCTGCTTTCACAACCGATGCAACTTTTCTGCCAACAAGAGTATTCCCTTTGTTGAGTTTCACTCAATATTTCTCCCAGAAAAAAATAGTGGGGGGAGATTTTTTGCTTTCCTCCCTGCATTTTGGAGTAGTTCTGGTTTCAGAATTCTGAGTAAGGAATGTGCAACATGCCTTCTGTATAGAGAAGTAATCCTTTCCCTTCCTGTTAGATCAACCTGTGAAATGTGTGACTCCCCAGTTGTACACAGAACAACAGTAAAGGTGGCAACGGAAAAGAACAAGCACAGACTATCCATTTTGTTTGTTGGTCAGGTCGATAAGAAAAACAAGAGAGACGTGCATGCATGTATTTCTTATAGTTTGGGCATTGTCTTATGAATCACATTAATATTTATTAAATCTATTTTCATTTCTAGTACATCACTCTCCTACCTCAAAGGCTGTACTCACATCTACTATGTCAGAGTTTTTATCATTTCTTATGTAACAAGTAGTGTAAGAATCAGGGTAGCAAGCAGTAAGAGCCAAAATACCTGGCTAGCATTGTGTAATTACAGCCAGGGTGAAGTAACTGCTGGGGTAATAAAGGAGCAAAAGGGTTACTCATTGTTGAGTTGTTGGAAGGTTGGAGGTTGCTGAGGAGTTGGAGTTTACTGAAGATTGGAGTTCTGAGAGGCTTGTGGAGACTGAAGATTGGAGCATCAAAAAGAATTGGATTACAAAACCAACCTGCTACAAGCAAGAAGTCTCCAGTTATCTGGAAGTGTCAGGAGAAGAAGGCTGGAGAAGTATTCCAGTCTTCAGCCACTGTAAATAGACTCTGTATATATTGTTGACGTTTATTCGTTCTGTTGCTTTTGACTCTTTGTGACTTCATGGCCCATGCCAGAGCTCCCTGTTGGCCGTCACCACCCCCAGCTCCTTCAGAGTCAAGCCAGTCACTTCAAGGAGATATATATATATATATATAGTCTGCTGCAAAGACAATGGTGTGATTTTCTTCCTTGGTCGGAGGAGGAAAGCTTCCATGACTGTGACAACACACTAATTTTCATTGTGACATTCTTCACAACAACTCTATTGTGGTAAATTAGACTATGGCAGCACAAGGCACACTTTCAAATTCTTGAAACATGCTGAGTTGTATTCTGTCTGTGCCAAATCCACTCTGAAATTAGAACATGCTCAATGACAATATGTTGGATTGATGCAGTTCAGAATAATAAGCATAAGTTTATGGTAGCCAAGTGCTTCTTAGATATCTTAGATTTAGGGACCTCTGGGCTTTTATAACTAAGGCATTGAGCACTGATGATCATGGTTGCAAGAACCATGGGTTTAACTGGTCTGAGTACAGAGCTGAGAGTGTTCAATGAAACACTCATGTATTTTGTTCCATAGAGCTCTGGGAATGCATTCTCATTACCTATAGAACTAATGATGGCCAAGCCCTGTCAGAGTTCCAGGGCCAGAAGCCGAGGTTGTCTCAATGTCAAGATCTGCATCCAGTTAATGTCATATCCTGTAGCCAGGTCAGTTCAATTTGGTTTATGCCAACTGAACTATGAAACCTAGCTTTGTTGCTGAAGAAAGAATTGGAGGTGTAGAACACAGGTGCTAGCAATATGTATGTTCATCCGTTGTCACCTTCCCTGGGTTAACAGCTAACAAATTACATATCTATGCACATGACCAAATTATTGGAAAAGACAAAGATTTCTAAGAGTTTGTTCCCTGCTATTGAGATTATTTTCTGGAAAACCATGTCTCAGAAATTTAAGCCTTTGTTTACCTTCTAATGGCCAATGTCAAAACAAAGCACACTATATGCAGATAAGGGAAAAAAACCCATATGCTATGGCAAACACTGTTCATGACTTAAGAAAACACCTCTTCCGGCTTGAATAAATAAATAAATAAATAAGTTTCTTTCTTTTTTCATGTCAGGAGCGACTTGAGTAACTGCAAGTCGCTTTTGGTGTGAGAATTGGCTGTTTGCAAGGACATTGTCCAGGGGATGCCTGGATGTTTGATGTTTTATCATCCTGAGGGGAGGCTTCTCTCATGTTCCTGCAAGGGAAGCTAGAGCTGAGACAGGAGCTCAGCCCACTCCCCAGGTTCGAAACACCAACCTATCAGTCAGCAGTCCTGCTGGCACAATGGTTTAACCCATTACACCACTGGAGACTCCTTAACATAAATATATGTGTTGTATAGTTTTCTCCGACCAGCAGTAATTGAGAATCAATATAAAGCTCCTCCTGATGTAGCCCCTATTTTATATTCATCAAGGAAGTTTTTTCTTGTTATCACCTGCCTCCAAATATTTTGAAAATAATCCAAAATACAGTAATTGAAGTCATGAGACTAACAACTTTTCTGGTTCACTACTCTGTTATGCACTTATAGTCACCAAAGCTAATCAATTTGTCTCTTTCCATCATGGAGACGAAAACCGCCAGAAAGGGGACACAAGCTATTTTGTCTGTCTGAATGCCTGCAGGAATAAATAAGGCAAATGGTTTCTACAGTGTGCTGTTGCAATTCTGTTAAAATGGCTGCAAGGGAGAAGGACATGTGTAAAAACATGGTTTGGATACATGATAGTGTAGAAGTGCTGGGTTCATGTTGGCTTGCAGTGTAGTGAAAAGCAGTGTAGAACGTGCAACGAAGCATCCTTCCTACACTGTGTTCCAGCTCCAGAACAGCACGTGTCACCAGGGTGAGATATAAACATAGGTTTCAAGCCATCATATTCACGTCCGAATCCAGAAGGGAAGCCAAGAGTTGAGCAGGCTGTACAAAGTTTACATTCCCGCAGAAACCGAAGAGATTGTGTCCTATGTCACAATGTTGACCAAGTCAAGATAGACTATAAATGCCTTGCCAGGCATCACAGAATGATTTAAGTAAACATATGTTGGGCCAATGCAGTCTGTATTTGAGACTGTTACTCTGAAATTCTGAAAGCAGAGAGAAGTCATACCAAGGTCAGTGAGAAATTTAGTTTGAAGTTCACCAGGAGGAATGTTTCAAAATCTCTTGAAAGCAGTTCCCAGAGGAAACAAGACTTGGCAGAATGATTGATGGATAGGAAACAAGTATGTTTGGGATTGACATTCTTCAAACTGCAACTTTGTTTCCCTATTATATACGTCACACCATGGTCTTCCTATCACTTTCTGTGTAAATACGTAATGTGATAAAGGAATGAAGCCCATTGAGGATGTAGAACCGGACACCAAGTTCTGAAAAATAATTATTAGGAACAACATGAGATTAACAAACAGGATGGGCTGACCTCTGCTGTACTGCATTACGAAAAACAACCTGTTTGTAGCTCATTGTCTCAGCCGACTTTGATAACACACACCCTGTGGGGAATTTTTTCACAGGAAAAAGTAACAGAGAGGAACAGTCACCATGGGACTGAATTTCACCACATGATTGCACAGAGGGACACTTCATAGGCCCCACCAATGTACCATATTGGATAACCTGTGACCTTTCAACTATGTTATTGAATTGGCCTAATTAACCATGATGAATTGTGAGGAGTGATGGGACTAATACAGTCTACCATCCACAATTCTGGATTTCAGTTTTGCAGAATCAATGAATATGCACTTTGTAGGAATCTCTGCATCCTCCAGTGCAACTCTGTCAGAAATATTAAAAATCAACTGGGTTTTTTTGATCACAAAAGTGTGAATCAAACACTGAAAGGGTTAAATCGATGCAGTGACTCAGAGAAGGTGCAGTTCAATAAAAGCAGGCGCGCCTGTTGCTTAATAACACCTCGGTCTGAGAGAAGCCTCTCTGTGTGAGAGATTGCCTCAGTGGGAGAATAGGCCTCATTGTTACTAGGCCTGATTGTGAGAGGTAGCCCTTAATCTATGAGAAGGTTGAGTGTGAGAAGGCCGAGTGTGAGAAGCTTTGGTGAAAGAAGTTCCAAGTTAAAGGCCTCATATGTAAAGCTGTGTGCAAAGCTACTATGTGAAACTCCTATGTCATGTCAATGTGAGAGGAGGTTCTGTGAGAGTGAAGCTGTTTATCTGCGTAAGAAAGATGCCCAGTGTAGAAGCAAAGAATAAAGTGTAAAGTGTTTATTTGTGATATAGAAACCCTGTTCTTGTAAATAGCGCGACCATATTATTTTACTACGAAGAAAAGCCTCCACGGAAGAGATAACATTGGTCTGTGTGTTTTTGTTCTTTTTATCACTTTGGGCTACTGGTGCTGGGACATACTGCTACTAATAAGTTACTCTGCTGTACATTTATGAGGAGGGCCTTTTGTTAATAAGACCACTCACTCAACAAACTCTATGTTCAACTTTTGGTGGACATTAACTACAGAGTTACCCTGGTAGACCTAAAGATTTCTCGAGAGATGTTCTCTCAGGTAACAAAAAAACAGTCTGTAGGCAGCAATGTGCAGTGTATTCCACAAAAGAGAAAATCAGCTTGTTTAGCAAGCTTTGCAAATGCTGGTTTATTATCAGCAAATGTTTGATTTTACACCTCTTTTTATATATCTATATACCTGGCATCATGTAAAAAATTATTGGTCAGAAAAGGGTTGCAAGTGGAAAAAGATTAAGAAGCCGTGTTCTAGACCACAGTATTTGTACTAGCTTCTCCACCATCATCATCGCCACCACAGGCCCCAATCCCGACCCGGGGCCCTTCATTCCACGTAAGCTGGGTCCTCCTGATATAAATAGAAACTGGAGACCCATGGATTACATCTCAGCTTCAGAGGAACATTATGGAAACCCTCCTCTGAACAAATTTGCTAAGAAAAGCTCATGATAGGGTCACTTTGAGATTGCATAATCTGGAAAAGATTTTCAGGAACAGCAACCACAAATATTCAAGAGTTATCCAATTCTTTGACCTTGTTGAACCTTTTCATAGCACACTAAAATCCGATCCTTGGATTGAGGGCAGGATATTTTCATTAAAGTAACCTAATACATGTACTATAAGAAACAGAGAAATATTTTCAGAGTAATTCTATTTATGTTTACATACAAAATACACATGTTTTTATGTACTTTACATTTCCACTTGCCCTCGGTGAAAAGTGAAGATGTATTAGCAAAGGACATTTCAAAATAGTCTGTTGAGAGTTTCAGGCTCTTTTATACCAGCTTTGAAAAGTGTCCAGAAATCACAACTTCAGCAGCCACAGTTTCTTACAGATAAAATCACAAGGCATTTTTGATGCCGGAAAGACTAATTGATACTGACATAAGGAGTGAAATCCCCTCTTGGAAGATATTATGTATGCCGGTGTAGTTATGAAACTAGCCCCTCTTCTCCAGTTCTCAGTATAAGGAGGAAGAATCTGGGTGTAAGAGTGCTGTCTAGAAAAGTATGTGTATACACATTTTCCTTGTTTGTCAGGCTGGTTTTTTTTAATTTCAATAATGTAAGGTAAGGTTTCCCCTGACATTAAGTCTGGTCATGTCCAACTCTAGGGGTTGCATCTGTGGCAAGCATCCTCAGAGGTGGTGTCTGTTGGAAACTAGGCAAGTGAAATTCGTATATCTGTGGAATGTCCAGGATGGGAGAAAGATATTTCACATTCCACAGATATATGAATTTCACTTGCCTAGTTTCCAACAGACATCACCTCTGAGGATGCTTGCCACAGATGCAGGCGAAACATCAGGAGAGTATGCTTCTAGAACATGGCCATACAGTCCAAAAAACCTGCAACAACCCTGCATCAAAACTATTTCACAGTGATCTGACCTCAAATTTGAGTGCTGTTTGCTGTTATTTTTTTTAAAATAGGATCTTGGCTACATAAAATGGCTATTTAAAAAAAAAAACACTCCCAGTTTCAACCACAAAAATCACAGTGCAAAACATAATGCAAAGCAATATGGTAACAAACACCTGTGGGAATGAATCCCTCATTAAATGAGTGCTTCAAGGATAACAGCTCTGCCTGACCAAGCAATTCCAGACATTATTCATTATTCACTCATTTTGAATGCTGCAGGAGCAGCATCTGGTATGAAGGAGGGATACCCATTTCACCTCCTTCCCACTTCAAAATCCCCCTTGACTTTTTTTTTTCAAATAACCAAGGGATGCCACTTGGCTACAGGCTGCTGGATGGACTGCATCATGCGTTCCCAGTGATCACTGGGGTTGTCCGATGCCCCCTTCCCCAAGGCCGCCTGTCCAACGAGCTGCCTGCTCTTGGGATGCATCTCATAAACTGAAATGAGGACAGCACAGTCCCAGACTACGGGCTCAGGCAGGTGGAAGAAAAATGTTTCATTGAAAACAGTCACTGATGCAAGAGTCTTGGGCTTGGATTTCTGGTGCTTCTGCTTGTGAAGGTTGCAGAAGACATCAATCCTGGCATATATACCTGGAACAGAAAGAACATCAGAAAAGATGAAGAGATCACAAGTTCTTGAAATGTCTGAATTGCTTATCACAACATCCTAGCTATGCCTTGGGATTAGGTGAAGGTTTTATATATAAATATTGATTGAACAATGGAAAGAAATAGTGTGAGGATTGCCCATATCAAAATAAAACACACCCTCCCTGCAGCTGTGTCAGAATTGAAGCAGTTTGCTGCCACTGGTTCTCTCTTATGACAAACAGGAATTCATACCATAGTGAGGTGCCTTGTTCTGAACCATATAACACTAGAGCAATGGTTTTCAACATGTGAAGATGTTTTGGCCTTCAGCTTCCAGAAATCATAACAGCTGGTAAACTGGCTGTGATTTCTGGGAGTTGTAGGCCAAAACACCTGGGGACCCACAGATTGAGATCCATTGCACTAGAGCTTTCTGACACTAAAGTGTGTGTAATATTTAGTAAGCTAAGCATTATCCCTATTTTACATCTCCTCTGTAAGAGATATTACAATAGGGATACACTCTCTGCAAGTAGAATGTGTGAACAGGGATACTAAGGGAAAATAAATCACAGGCTTCAGAGCATGTTCATCCCAAACCGAATTGCAAAAAAGCAGTCAGATAACAGGTGGCAATGAGAAATATTCTGAGAATCTCAAGTAAAAATGGGACACAAAAGCAAGCTTCAGAGTTCCAAAAAACAAGAAAAAGCAAGTTTCCAGTCTTCTTAGAAATGTGGAAAAGTCACAAATGTCTTGAAGAGGCTTTGTATCTGTTGAAGTCTCTGTTAAGAGACTAAACCTAGATTTTCAGTTAGACAGTAAGGACTGAAGTAATTTAATGTATTAGTATTATTGGTTCAAGAGATCAGAGTGCTTTACAAACTGAACTGGATTATCAAGATATGTCTCTAATGTATGAGGATGCAGGACAAGACAATCATCTTGCCAGGTATTTTCATTTTGGTGAAGTTCTAGCTCAAAGATGCACAAAATTGCCACAAGATGGTCAGAAAGTGTATTCTGTCGATTCAGACCATTGGTCTGCTCAGCTCAGGACACAGGATGGACACTGTTCTTCTCCAAGTTTTTGGATAGGCGCCTAGTCCTACATGGAAATGCCAGGGATCAGAACTGGGATGTTTTGCATGTAAAGCACGTATTCCTCCTCATATACAGAGACCATACATCTGGATATATATATATATATATATATATATATATATATATATATATATATCTCCTTTTCAATCACACTTCCAGCATACATGTTTGAAAGAAGTACAGAAGAGTCTTGCTTATCCAACCTTCGCTCATCCAACATTCTGTATTATCCAACACAGTCTGCCTCCTGCCTGGATCCAGAGCTATTTCAATATATTGAGATATTTTGATGCTAAATTTGTAAATACAGTACCGTAATTATGACATAATGTTACTGTGTATTGAACTACTTTTTCTGTTGATTTGTTGTAAAACATGATCTTTTGGTGCTTAATTTGTAAAATCATAACATAATTTGACGTTTAATAGACTTTTCCTTAATCTCTCCTTATTATCCAACATTTTCACTTATCCAACGTTTTGCCAGCCCGTTTATGTTGGATAAGCAAGACTCTACTGTAGTATAAACAAATAAAAACCAAAGAACAAGAGTATCAACATACTTACGCTTCTCTGCATTGTTACATAGGAAAGTAGTTTTAACTTTCAGTAAACCAATTTCTATTCTTTGGGAGATAGGAAGGCACTTGAGTGAAACAAGCACTTCCCCAACAGTGTCCTGTGAACAGAAGAGCAGGCATTGGGATGTGAATGCCTTTACTGATGAAATGGCTGTGATGGAGAATATATAACAGGTCCCTTGTCTTAAAGTAACAACTTGGTTTTTAACTCAGCCAAGGAAACCTGACCAGGAGTATGGAGGCAGAACTACTTTTGGAGCCTACACCTCAAGGAACTGGCCTCTTTGTTGATGGGGCGTGTTGATCCAACAGTGAAGGCAATGACACTGGAGGAAGAAATGTTGAAGACAAAAGTGCCAGGAACCAAGTTGGCAAATGCTTCTTTAAGATTGTTCATTCCTCTAAGAAATGATAAAACCTGGGATAAATGTAATGATCTGGACTATGGTATTTTTTTAAAAAAATGTGTGCATTATAGAAATTAATTAATTAATTTCAAGCATTTATATCCTGTCCATCTCACCCCCAAGGGGCGGGGGGACTCAGGGAGGCTTACAACAGGCAACCATTAGATGCCAGACATTGAATTAACAAACATAATTAAAATAACCATTAAAACAACAATAAACATTCAAAGATTTAAAATTCTAAAATATCACCAGTTTAAAATCATGATCCAAGATCAGTCCATTGCCGGTCGCATCAATCAATCACATTCAAATCTATTGCCCAAAGGCTTGACACCAGAGCCAGGTCTTGATTTTTTTTTTCAGAATACCAGAAGGGAGGGGCAGATCTGATATCATTTGGGAGGGAGTTCCACAGCCAAGGAGCCACCACTGAGAAGGCCCTGTTTCTCGTCCCCACCAGTCGCATTTGCGAGGGTGGTGGGACCGAGAGCAGGGCCTCTCCTGATAATCTTAAGAGTCCTTGAAGGTTTGTAGAGGGAGATACCTTCAGACAGGTAAACTGGGCCAGAACCATTTTGGGCTTTATAGGCCAGTGCCAGCACTTTAAGGAAAACTATTATTATGGATGGGCATACAGTGTACATAATAAGTTATCTGCAGGTGATTTGCAATTGACTAAATGTTTAAATGTGATTTTTTTTAATTCAGTGTGTATGACAGAAATACAAATTAAAAATAGAAATGACTTAGAAACATGAGTTAGAGGGCAATGAAGAGCAGAGGAACAGATGAGGCTATGGAGGGACAGAGGTGATGTTTTGGGACAATTAGGGCAGTTCGTTGGGTCCAGCTAGGATTATGAAGAGACAGGGTGCTGGATGTATCACAGCAAATTAGGATTCAGACTGAATTATATAAATAACAATATCAACCAAGCCTTGAAATTCAGCCACCATAAGCTTCTGTGCACACAGTAAACTTTGATTCTGTTGCGCTTTAATGAATCATTATATTAATACACACACATGACTATTGTGCACAGGAGAGAAGTTCAGCAGATGTTGGCTGCCATGGAACAAGCTAACAAGCAATATCCGCTAAAATTCTCTCTTTCACACAACCATAAAGGTAAAGGGCCTCCTCCCGTTTTTACTTAGGCAAACTTAGCATCGGAGTTTTGCATGTTGCAATGTATTCACAGCCAGGTTCAAAAGCAGTTCATATATGCTATGTGTGAAATGCACCCCTGTTCTTTGGTTGTGCACTGCAAAAAGGGGGTGGGCAGCAGGGTTTAGTTCTCCTTGTGCCCCTTTTCCTTTCTGGTAATAACCGAACAATGAATATATGCACACTCATTTAGCTCATGTAGCTTCATTCACATGAAAGGACCAATGGCTGACCGACTAGAAAGAACATTATTCTAAGTAATAACATGTGTGAATCCAGTATGCTGCTGTAATTTAAAACTTAACAGAGCAGGGCAGCTCTGTTAAGTTTTAAATTACAGAATAATATTGAATTGTCAGGTTCCAGGCATAGGCAAAAGGAACTCTCATCCAAGTAATATGTAGAGAATGGAGAAGAAGAAAAATATGCTATCAAAAGGCAGTTATTTGTAACACAGTGCATGATGCAATGCCAGGAAGAAGGTTATTTACATGTTGGGTAGTGCGGCAACTATCGTTTGGAAAAATCATTGACTACGTAACCCGTTATCAAGCCATGAAAAATAACACATTAATGTTACACCCACAAATTGAAATTATCTACATTGTTAAGATACAAATTATGATTATGGAGCATGTTGTTTTCCTTTTTTTTTTCTTTTTTTTTTTTTTTAGAGGCTAAATTTTGGGGAGAAAGATAAAATTCCCTGAAAATATCCAAGAAAACACTTTTGGCTGAATCAAGGTTTTGGGTAGGGATATAAATCTTCTTTTACTTAATTCAAAAGCATAACCATGTTAGTCTGAAATATCAGTATGCAAAGGACTCTTTTGTAGTACGTTAGAGACTAACCTTTTTTTTTTTTTTGGTCAGGAGTGACTTGGGAAATTGCAAGTCACTTCTGGTGTGAGAGAATTGGCTATCTGCAAGGACATTGCCCAGGATGTTTTACCATCCTTGTGGGAGGCTTCTTTCATGTCCCCGAATGGGGAGTTGGAGCTGACAGAGGGAGCTCAATCTGCTCTCTCCGGATTCAAACCGCTGACCTATCAGTCAGCAGTCCTGCTGGCACAAGGGTTTAACCCACTGCACTACCTGAGGCTCCAGAGACTAACTGAAAGAATTAAATTGGTAGCATAAGACTTCCTAGACTCCATGTGTTTGAGGGAGTAGACTCAGTCTATGAAACCATATGCTACCAACTTCAAACTTACACTATTTTCTTCCCTCCTGGTGAGATCACAAAAGGATTTTTTTTAAAAAAAATCAATCTTTGAGTCATTTTAGGACTTTTCTACAAGAAAATGCACATATTTTTAAAAGTCCTGAAATATATATATATTTAATGGGAAAGCCTTGCATTTGTGTAACAAGCCTTTTCAGTGGGGAAAACATTTCTGCCCAAAAATCAGATGTTAAAGAAATGTCTTTCTTCCACCCATCGTGATGTCCAGATGCATTATCTCTTAAGAATGAGAAAATATGCAAGTATTCCTCACACCCCTAATGCTGGGTATATTTGAGCACAAGGAGCACTAGAAACTAGGAAGAGCAGCTCCTATGAGGGAAAGGGTTGGCAGAAATATTAAAAATTAGCTAGGTATTTTTAATTACAAAAATGTGAGTCAAGCACTGAAGAGGTTAAATAGACGCAATGACTTAGCAAAAGCTGCAGTTCTATATAAGCAGGTGTGCCTACAGCTTAGTAAACCTCAGTGGGAGGTAGGCCTTAGTCTGTGTGAGAAGGCCTCAGTGTGAGGTAAGCCTCAGTATGAGAAGGTCTTGTGTGTGCAGCTCCAGTGTGAAGGTTAAACTTTATTTGTGTCATTGAAACCTTGTTCTTGTAAATAGTGCAACCATATTATTTTGTTATAAAGAAAAGCCTCCTGTGGAAGATATAACATTGATCTGTGTATTTTTGTTCTTTGGGCTACTGGTGCTGGGTCACATTGCTGCTGATAAGTTACTCTGCTGTGGATTTATGAAGAGGGTCTTCCGTTAATAAGCCCACTCGCTCAACAAGAGGTTGGTCCACCCCCTGCATGCAGTGAATATCGCAGAGCTGCTTCGCTGTTTGTCATTAGATGTTTTGCTATCAGGTCAGTAAGTGCTATTGTTGCACCACATAATGCTTGAAATAAAGCTTTCCTCGGCTTAGCTGCAAAGATTATGTGACATAAGTGCTATTGGGCAAAATCACTAATAGGGTAAGAGGTTTTGAATTACACTTGAAGCTTGGACCTAAAGGCAGAATTTATGTTGAAACTTCAGAACCTCAAAAATATACTGCAGGACCTCTCCTGTTCTCGTTTTTCTATAATGCAGGGAACTCAAGTGTCCATTGCCACCTGCTGGAACAGAAAATACTGCAACACTCTGAGAAGTTGCATATTCACTGGTAACGCAAAGACTTCACTTACTAACTGCATCCTAGAATAAGCTAGAAAGCTTAAAGACAAAGAAGCTTTGGACTTAAAGATATCTTTCTTTTTTTACCAATTCATTTTATTTCATTGAAAAACCATCCGCTACAATTACATACAAATGCAAACTAAATTAACTTACACAAACAAAATAAAATATCCACCTGATATTAACCATTAAAACTAAACTACCTACTTCCACCACCACCACCACCACCTTCCTACTCTGCGGCTTAAAGAAGTAAATCTAAAACATTTTTAACTTCTCTTGTAATATCTTGCCAAATCCCATTGTGTGTTTATTTTAATAAATGCTGTTGTTCACCTATTTCTCAGATCTATAGAATTGAAGATAGAAAGAATGTCTCCAATATCAATATAGGTTCAAACCAAAATTTAAACCAAAAAGGGGGATTTATCCTAGATGCAGAAAGTGGGACCAATGCTGCCCAAGGCTTATAAATGTATACTTCTGGTTCATTGTCAGCACTAAATACAACCATTATTTTGGGGTTTAGAGATCATTTCCAAAGCTACTGAGAAATGGGTCATTACCTTGGTTGCTTTCTGTAGCTCCCTGCAGAACTCCATGTTTTCAAAGGCCTTGAGGGTGTTCAAAGCTACCCTGACTTCTCCTAGTGGTATGTGGCGAGAATATTTGTCAAAGTATTTCACCTATGGAATCATAATGATCATAAAATTAAAAATAAAAATGAGAGAAATAAACAGTTTTTATTTAAATTCCTTTAATACTTCTAACACAATTATTTGAACAGTGTCTAGAGGCCACATATTGACTGTGGCTTGGGCATGTTTGAACCAGGGTCAGGAACAGGAATGAATGAAAGACTCCAACAGTTTTAATATTTCAACTTTTAGACAAGATATTTAAAGTTTAAGTACCCTGTTCTTAAGTTACAAAAGGAGCAAAAGAGGCGAGTGAACTACAATTCCCCTGATTTCACAGCACTGAGGCACAACAGTCAGGGAGGTGTCAAATAGGTGTCAAATAATTTTTCTTTTCTAATGCCTGGCCGCAGGCTAAGAGGACGTATAAGAGTCCGAAGGGGCCCAACGAGAGGAAGAGGATAGGGCCAACCTCTTGGAAGGAACTAGTGCACAATTTGCAGACAAAAAGGACATTGGAAGAATTAATGCCCCCAGAGAAACCAGGCGACCCGAGGAACCATGCCAAACCCAACCTACTCTTATCTGCCTCAACTCAGGAGACCAAGGATTTGTAGGCCTGGCAGTAGTCCCGCAGTGGATCGGAGGAGGAGAACAACCATGAAGATGACTTGGGTCCTCAAGCTGGGGTCCAGGGACCCCATGTTCAGTGTAGGAGTAGGATCCCAACCAGTGGATTTCTGAGAGACACCAGAGATGAAAAGTCTGTCCTAACTACCCAACTGGCCCTAGTCGCAGAATGCACCATTACAGTTATGGGAGCCACTGGGGATAAATGCCTCCAGCCATTTTTGTAAGACCGAACTTGCAAACTCAGGGCTCGAGAAGTGACCCATAGTTTCCTATACATGCCAAATTGTCTTGGGGAGTAATTTAAGACTTGGGGCATCTGAGACTGAAGGAGTTATCCTACTCAAGTGCACAGCTGAAAATAAAAACCTGCTTTTTTCCACTCCAGAAGACTCGGAGTTATCTTTGAACTACTCAAACTGTACGTAATAACCCTTAAGTACTGTGTGATTTGCAATGCATTCAGGTATAATACACCTGTTTCCATTTCTGTCACAGAATGTATACTCTAATTTTGTACACAATTATATGATTTAGTTCTGATGTCCTGAATTAAGCACCATTCAGTTTCACAAGATGGCCATGGGTTCTAGTATGAAAGATGGAGGAAAACTGAGTTTGATCCATTTTCTCTATACTGTGCCAAATTCTGCACACTTCTATCCTACTTTCAGTCACTGAAATTGCAACCTTTTATCACAAAGATGTTGCTTTGGCTTCTTGATCATCAGGTGGCTTGCCTTTTTCTGCAACTTTTCCTTTCCTAAGACACTAAACAAGGAGTGGGGACGCTATAATCCTCTGTATCCTGGTACCGGAAACAGTACACTATGTGATAATAGGGATAGGACATTCTCCATTGTGGTGTTGAGCTGTGGACTAACTTCCCTTGATATCTGCCTGATGCCCAAAGTGACCTCATTTTGGCACCTAAGCTTTCCAAAGCTTTCATTGATTCAGTGTGCATCAGTCCATCTTGGCCTTATTGGTCTATTTAGTTATATTGAAATGTTAATAAGTGTTTTTAAGTGGCATTAGTTTAAGGTACCCCATTGTGAGATCTTGGAAGGCAGGGCAGAAGACACATTTCCCACAGTAATCTTTCAGGTTTTGCGTGTGTGTGTCAGGAGTGACTTGAGAAACTGCAAGTCCCTTCTAGTGTGAGAGAATTGGCTGTCTGCAAGGATGTTGTCCAGGGGACACCCGGATGCTCTGATGTTTTACCATCCTCATGGGAGGCTTCTCTCATGTCCCTGCATGGGGAGCTGGAGCTGACAGAGGGAGCTCATCCACACATCTTTAGGTTAATTTTATGAAAGTGGGGGGCAAGGGAATATTTCCTCACCTCTAACTTGACACTGCTCTTTGTCAATTCCGTCTCCTTCAAAGTGCAAGCAAACTGGTCTCCAAAGGTGGGACTGCTGTCGGACTTCACCACCTGAGTCTGCCATTCATGGACAATGTGCTGAAGATCAGAGGAAGAGGAGGTGGCTTGGCTTAGCAGCCGGACCTGAACAAAGGTATTGCTGTATTCAAGTCTAGGGAGGCCCAGAGCCCCTGTGACAGTCAAGAGTAATTCAAGCTGTTTCTTGTTGTAGAGAAGTGAGAACCTCAGTTTGCCTTGGGATCGATCAGGAGCACCAGGATCATTAGCCAGGATGCCCATGGCAAGACTCTTGATGTCAGAGGAAGGTGAAAAGCAGACTCCAAGTTTCTTGAGCTCCTTTTGGATATTTTGGATCTGGAGAAAATGCAAAGCAGAGATAGTCTTTCATTTAGGCTGCCACCCAGTGGACATCTGACTGTACGCGAGCTCTGTGAAACATAACGAGACTTATTTTTGAGTATAGGAATTTATAGGGCATAGGAATCTGCATTATAAACAGTTATTTAAAAGAGAAAAGAAAATCTGTTGTATAAAATAGATTTGCGGGAGGAGGTCTAATGCTTCCAGCCAGGCCCGTAGCCAGGATTTCATTTCGGGGGGGGGGCTGCATTTTTTTCGGGGGGGTTTCGTGGGGGGCTGAGTTTCGGGGGGGGGCTGAGTCTGAGTGAAAGAGGGTCTAGCCTAGCAAACCTTTTGTATCATTACCCCAATACCCCCATGCATATGGGATATATTGAGTATGGTGATCAGATCATGATATGAATAAACATAACAGTTTAAATAATGCACCAATAAGGCCTTTTCGCGAACCACCATGAAAATTTCGGGGGGGGGGGGGGCTGAAGCCCCCTGAGCCCCCCCCCCCCCCCCGGCTACATGCCTGCTTCCAGCCTTAACCAAAATGTATTGTATACAACTAGTTTCCGTTAGACATTGAGGTAATTTTCTTTTGAGCTCAGTTGCAGAAAGGAAGCATAATGGATGCTCTTCAACAAGGACTCAAACAAGGCATAGGATCTTTATGCACCTGGCAATAATGCATCCTGGGATTGATCTACTTGCCTTGATCTCATGAGAGGACTGTGCTCCAAAGCCAACAAGAGATGTTTGTGATCTCTTCCCCTGGAAGGCATTCTCTTGGTCTATCTCTTTCGGAGCGTAGTTGATAAAGGTTCTTACTGCAAGAACAAAGGTAGTTGAGGGCTTATTTTCAGAGCAGCCAATTCAGTGTAATGGCTTGAATATTGGATTAGGATGCTAGGAGTCCAGAGTTTGAGTCGTGAAGTTGACATGAAGGCATATAACAACAATATCATAAAAGCATAGAGTCAGGCCCAAAACACCAACCTACATGAATTTGAGGGACTAATACACACTTTTTCTTCACAAAACAATGAGGTTTTGTGACAGAGTATGTTTCTATAACAATTTGCATGAAGACAAGCCCGTAGCCAAGGAGGAGGTGTGTTACAGGTTCAACACTCCACCCACCCTAAAAAATATCAAGTTAAAAAACCCTGGTTTACTCATGAATTTTAACTGGTTAACAAAATCCCCATTTAAGTCTATGAGAAGTAAAAATTAGAATTCCTCCTGAACTGCAAGCATTATAATAACCAAATTTTGATAATTTATTTACACTATCTTTACCTACCTTTCCACCTATTTACATTGCAATAGCTGCAATAGCTGACATAGTAGAAGTTACCAAGTTTTGACACCACAGACGTTTAATCATTATTTTTTTTCACATGAAGATGACATAATCTACCGAAACAGATATCAGAATCCAGCTCCCCAGGTTAAACTCCATAAGAAAAATGTAAGTTTAATATAATTTACGATGTTTTGAGGTATATAACAACTATGATAAAAGGTTATATTTTATTTTTTCATAAACGATCAAGTATTTTTTCATAACTAGGTACAAGATTAAAGGTATTTTAATGTAGTTTCTAAAATGTAATAGGATTTAAATTATTTTGTGTTATGGACCTACTCTTCATGATTTGCTTAAAAAATAAAAATGGTTTCACACACACACACGCACACACAGAAAGAGAGAGTTTTTTCTGGCTATGGGACTGCATGAAGGCATTATATGATGAAATAAATAGTGCCCTCTTGTCTAATGACAGAGTTTGTACAGCTCTCTGGCACATTTTTGTAGCAATGTGCATAGATCCAGAGCAATCTTCACACTTTTACATGTTCATTTAGATTATCATAAGATATCTTTTTCAGAACAAAGGAAACAATGCCTCCTCCTGTCGAAAGGAGTGTGCTGTCTCTCTATTGAAATTAATTAGAAGTTCTAACAGGACATAGTTGCGTCATGCGCATTAGGAAGGTGAAAAAGAAATGTGACATATGGTATTATCTGGGATGACACCCGTGACTCATGTCAACTGGCATTTCACATAGCTCTTAGTGTCATGTGAATGGACTACTTGGCTAGGAAACACATATCCTTAATAATAAGATTGTGCATTTGAAATATAAAAATATTACATATTATTTCAATAAAAGTGTTTCTTTCAGGAAACACAACTGCACCCTTGGCAAGAGTAATGCCTGGTCTCTTGGTCTCAGAGTTCAGAAAGTCACTTTTTCCTTGAACTGTAACATCCAGTATCTCCCAGGTAGGATGGTCCTTGGCCAAGGATTCTGGGAGTTGTAGTTTAAATAGTAATTTCTCAAGCTTTTCTTATCACTCTAGAAACTTTGGAATTATTGGCTAATAATTTTATGTTGTGGGTTTCCCAAAGAATGAGTAATTTGTGGTTTAGCTGAGAGGATGAAATGAAATTTAGAGATTAACTTGATTTACAGGAAACACAGCTTTCACTGACGTCTTCATTATATTGGCACCAGCAGCATCTTTCTAAAGTCTTCAGCAGTAATACCAATGCAAGTAATTTTTGCTGTGTTCTTGCAGGAAAAGATCCATAGCTCAGTAGGAAAATAAATGCTTTCCATGAAAAGGGTTCCTAGTTCTACTTCTAGCATTTTCTGGTGCTGGGAAAGCTTCTACCCTAAAACCCAAGTACAGTTGCAGACAGTGTTGAATTTTGGACCAATGGGTCTGATCATTCAATACAAGATCTCTTTCTATTGTCTTAGATTTTAATGAATGGTTCCTTATTTCTCATAGCATCTAGGCTGAGACACTGTATGATGTAACATCCATTGATTGCCCCACCTACATGAATAGCAGTCAATAATGGTATTTGTTTTGTTCATGAAGTTGATAGATAGGGCCACATTCATGTGTCTTTGAATGGCTCATTCAGCTTTTCAGCCACGTTTTAACATTTTTCTGAACATTTTAATTATATTTAATTATACCCTCTTACTGTCTAGTTGAGCAGGGACAGTGCCAATTGATCCTCTGTCATCTTATTTTTAGTTGCTCCATTTTCTTTCATCCTCCTCCGAATTTTAAAGGGACTCTTTTGTTCTCAGCCTATTTATTGCAAACTGAGTTCAAAGTGCAAAAGTAGTTTGCATTTAGTTAACTGAGTGGCAAAAGTAGTTTGCATTAACTGAGTGTTTCTTGATCACATACGTTCTAGTTTTCATCTGTGAAATGCTGGAGGGCATTATTAATTAATTTTCTTTAAAGGTTTAAAGCTGGCCTGTCCATTTCAGAGCTAACATTTTGTTGTAATAACAACTCACTTTGAGAATTGGTGAAAATGCCTTTGAAATTAGTTGGATCTAATTAGTTGGTGCTACCTGTGGGACGCGGAGATAGAGCCCAACCCATTCTGGATGCCTAACTTCGACCCCACCTTCAGCTTCCCTGAATGCAAGGAACGCGTAACGATAGCAACACAGGAGCAGATGAACGATGCTCAGCTTCCTCTGGAGCAGCGTGATTATTGTGTCCATTATCTTATTAAACTGATGAAGTGCAAACATGACAAATTCCCTAATATCTTTGGGTGTGCACATGAACGTCATGACTGGGACTACTGTGAGCATCAAGACCACATTATGCGCATGAAGGAATTTGTTAACCAGAAAGAAGCAAATTGAAGAGAAGCGAAGAGCAGAAGCAGCATCCACCTAAGTGGCTTCAGTGGGTCTCCAGGCCCCATTTGTGAAATCCTGTGCAGTTTGTTATGTTGATCATAATAAAGATATTGTCTTATGAAAAAAAATATTTGGATCTAGAACATAATTAGCACATGAAGGGACTCTGGGGACAGGAGCTTTGGACCTTCAATTCTTTTTAGGCTTTCTTAGCTGAGAAGGGTGGTTACCCTCCATGACCTTACCATTGGGGTTTTTTGTTGATCTATCATGGGGCCAAACTAGCAGAGAATGCATGGAAAGCCTGGCAAAACACCTTTTGAGAATGAAAGCAGAAGCACCAGTAAGAATAGCATATATGAATAAAAATAACTCAATAAATTGTTGGAGAGGGTGTCAAGAACCAGGAACATATATACACATGTGGTGGCAATGTAAATATGTAAATAACTTTTGGGAGAAGGTATTTAGAGAAATAGAAGATATAATGAATATTAAAATTGATAAAAGTCCTAGTATAGCTTTATTATCATTATATAATAAGAAGCAATTGAAAAAGGAGGATAAAGAAGCGATAACAAATTTATTAACAATAGCAAGATTGCTTATAGCAAGGAATTGGAAAAAAGAAATGAATATACAAATAGAGGAGTGGTATAAGGAAGCATGGAAATTAGCAATAAATGATAAGCTGACATGTATATTAAAGGTTTAAAAAAGTATATGGAAACAAAGCGACTTTGATGCTGTATGGGGAAAATTCGTGGTAAATGGTTTAAAAAATAAGGAAGGAAAGTTACCGTCACAAGAAGAAATGAGATTTTGGACAGATGATATGTAAAAATTGTGGCTTGAGACGGGTGGAGGGGAGTACTGTGGTGAAAATAAAAAGGGGGAAAATATTTAAGCAGAACAATAAATAACATGTTAAAGAGAGTGTGTTGTATAAAATGTAACAGTAATAACAAATGTATAACAAATGTAGCAATTGAGATTAATCAATAAAAATTATTATTAAAAAAAAGAGAATGAAAGCAGAAGCAATGAGAAGTGGGGTCACTCTGTCAGTTCCTTTATCAAACGAATGCAAGATCCAGCTTGAGAAGGTCGGAAACGTGCTACCTTTCCTGCTTCATTAGCAACTGGATGGAAGGCCAGATGAGGGAGAGGGTTTATGGAAGCAGGATGAATGAAAGACCAGTCAGGAAAACCAACACACCATTTTCTGAGGCTTACCTTTCTGGGATTTTTTGAATTTCCAGCATTTGCATAGCTGACAAGTCAAAATTACTAGTGCTACCAGCAACAGGAGGATGGAGAGGGTCAACATGCCATATTTCCAGAGATCAGGGAAGAGCAGAGGAAGGGTCTGAAAATACAAGATGCTGGGTCTTTCTTGTGTCATACCTGTTGGAAGTAGAATTGGAGAAAGTGCTCTGTGTTATTTTGTAGCCCACATGCATGTTACTTGCCTTCTAATATTTTACAATTTAAAACTAGAACTTGTGTAAACAAGTGATATCCGAGTGTGGTCTAGATGACAAATGTTATTAATCAGGAAGAACACAGACACTAGAAGAAGCTACAGTAGCTTACTTTTGCCTAAACCCATTGGGAAGGGCAAGATTCCACCTTTTCCTTTCCTCTTCTCCTGCCTGATTTAATTGAGCAGTCTAATTTTCTTGCAGCAACTGAAGAAAATAAGGCCAATGGAAGAAAAATAAGGGAACTTGGGATACTTTTGAAAACAGCTGAAAAGTAGGACAAAAGGATTAATCAGGGTATTCCTACCAAATGGAGGCCTTTGAAAAGTATGATTTTGGATGACTGCCATAGGAAGAAAAGGATTGTGCTACATCCAATGTGAACAAAATGTAGCATCCAATGATATTTTCATGGCCACGGACACCTCCAGAATCTTTAGACTTATATTTTCCTGGCCAAAAGAAGAAAGTGGATTATTTCTCTTATAAGAGTCCGGGTGCTATAACTGACCTTTTAAATTGGTTGTAAGGCCTTTAAAATATAATTTCTGACACTCTGAATTGGATTTTCAGACATTTTGGTTTTGTTGTTTTTGTTGTTTTATTTCTCATTATTACCCATGATTTTAGCCAAACGGCTGAGAAGTAATATTTTTAGTAATCCGTGCAACATCCAGAGAGTACCAGGATGCAGAGGTAGTCTCCAAACTTGCCGCAGTTGTCCATCCTGCGCTACATCATAGGTGATAAATCTTTAGCCCTCCTGCTGTTTTTTTTGGCCATGCTGGGTATTGTTAGGTCAAAAGTTACCTCTCCCTGGTCCAAACAAACATCAGTCAACTCAAGTAAGATCCTTGCCAACTTGAGTTGGACAAGCTTCAGAATACCATATTTTTCTTTTGTGTGCAGGACAGGAAAACAATAAAAGAAGAGGAGCATGTTTAAGTGGCTTATAACCTATACAACATGATTGATTAGGCAATCATGTTTTATCAGTGTGCACTCATTATCAGTACATATCCTTCAATGAGGTTTACTGCCTGTTTTGGGTGATTTCCCAGGCTCCAGGCTTGAAGAAGATCAAGTCACAGCAGGTTTGTCACTGTCCTTTTGCTGTGCCTTGGACAAGTGAGTTTTATTTCTCCTCAAAGTCCTTTTCAATGTTTCCCTTATAGTCAGGTACACAACATCTGTGCAGCAGGTGTGAAGATATATGTTTCTGCAAAACACATCTTAGTGACCTCCTTTTCTACAGTGATCAAGAATCTTGTAAGTTTTGGCCCTCGTTGCTTCCCTACCCGTTGAAGAGGCTGTCAAGGTAATTGAGGCTCTGGTATTGATTTCATCAAGGCCAATGTAATGATAAAATACGATTAACTCCCAATCCATTTGTTTTCTGTATATGGAATGGGATTGACAAAGCAGGAAGCCCCCTTTTTTTATGGAGATGCCCATGGAGTTTCTGGCCTCGGTGGAGTTTCTTTCTTGGTCTGATATGAATTTAGTGGTTTGTAAAGACACATTTGTTTCCAGGTTCTTGGATTCTCTCCTCAGGTATTTTTGGTAAAGCATTGCCACCCTTTCAAAGGAGCCAGTATTTGTTTTTCATTGTTCACAAGAAAGAATAGCTGAAAATGCCTACAGTTGTTTTGATAATAACAGAATTATGAAATGGGAGTGTGTACTCTATAAAACTCTTAACAAAGAAGGTGCAAAATTTGCATAGGAAAATTATCTGAGTATAATGATCTCAGAGGGAAGTTGGGATAACTTCCCCATAGAAATATAATTACATCACACAAGGCATACGCTTTAAAATGGTTCCATGAGTGCTATGTCTAACTGATAAAACACATCACCTAAATAAAGAAATCTCTGCAATTTAGGGGGATGTAGAGAGTTTAAGACATTGGTCACACGTAGCTATATAGCTAAATTTTGGGCAGAAATTGTAGTTAATGGGTCAATCATGAAATGGTTCAATTTAATATTTTACTTTTAGATTGCCATATTTTTCTTCCTTTGTGCTGTATAATAGCACTCAATAAAACTACGTGTGTTAAAGTCAGCAAAAACATCAATCACTGGTATACAAATTAGCCTATCTGGTATATGGGATCTGGAGTACACAAGCTGGAAAATCTGAAAGTGTAAAAGGGGGAAACTTAGCAATGTAGCAGCACATTCACACCTATACCTATATCATCAACATTCAGCACCACACTTGAAATTCCTCCGCCCAATGTAAAAAGAAAACAAAGCACTGCTGCTGCCCCATGACCATGCCTCCTCTTTCCTGCCCACGTGATTCTGCCATAGCCTTTGTGCCTGAAACAGACACACAGTACAGGCTCAAGATAAATGCAGATAAAAACAAAAGGCACAATTACACTCTTAAGTATACATCTACGCTGTAGAATTGATGCAGTGACACCACTGTCACGGCTCAGTGCTATGGAATTCTGGGATTTGTAATTTGGTGAGACACCATCACTCTTTGGCAATGAAGGCTTGTAAAACTACAACTCCCATGATGCCACAGCATTGCACCACAACAGTTAAAGTGTTTGAAACTGCATTAAGTCTACAGTGCAGATGCACCTAAGAATATGGCATTCTGATGGGGAAAAGGATTTCTGCTGTCCTTGTACTCCTGAACCAGATCCCTGCTATATAGCTGTACTATATAGATATCATAAGTTGATAGCATCCTATAGAATCTAGAGATTTCTTGTGTGTTGGGTATTTAGAATTCTTAGTTAGCAGGTGCTAGACAAAGAGCACTATGTACTCAAACAAACTGCAAATCCCAGGACCCTGTGAAAAACGAAGCCATGACAGTTAAAGCGACATCAGACCAATTAATGTAAGTGCCTCATCTACAGCTACATAGATCAGCTCAATCCATTGATGCTTTAGTTCCAAACATACTGGATGCAGGAAACCTCAGGAACAAAATACTAGAGTCCTCTGCACAACAAAGGACTGGTAAAATGATGCATCCAAATCATCTTATTAGTACCCTTTCTTTTTGCCCTGACCCTTCTCACATTTCGGACTGCCTTCCAGGGCAACACCAAAGTGCATTTATTTATCAGCAGCTAATCGTGAGGAGCAATCCAGAGGGAGAGTGCCAAAGAGGGTCTTGCGTTCCAAGCTTCCAAGCACACCATGAGCTTCCAGCCCTTCTGAGCATACACACACCCATCTATCTGCAGAAGTGTTTCAGACATACCTTTCTTGATGTCTGCTCAGAAAAGAGACCCTGAAGCTCTCTCAATAACTGTAAGAAAAAGTCTTGCAGACCTTCCAGTGCAGTGAAGACTGGCACAATGCACTAGAAAAACAAGTTCCGTCACAGACAATAAAAATTGGGGAAGTAATTAATTTGGGTTCCATTATTCAAAATGGGGAGGGGAAGGGGAGAGAGATTGTTTTTCTTTTGCCTTTTTACAGAAATATGTATGAGCTCAGTTGGCACACCTCTCTTGAAAACTTAAATGGGTACTTAGGGTGGCTTTCAGATGAGATGACATGTATTACCCACTCTTACCAAACTTCAAGCTTTGTGATCTATTTTTCTGCAGCTATAGAACATTTCTGACTTCCTTAACAGGGAAACAACTTCCAAGGGCTACTGTGCACTCACTGTACATTCTAGTAAGTGTGTTTAGCTACCATAAAATAATCACAATTAATCACTAGTTTCAGGGCAGGAATAGAGAACTTGGACTGAAGGTTACCGATTTCTCCAGAATTCAGATCAGAGATATCAAAATCTTTAGAAAGGAAGGTGTAAACATTCACAGAGACAAATAGAAAACGTACTAAAAGAGAGAGGGATCATCTTTCAAATAACATTATTGCTATAGTGAAATATTTCCTTTATACACTTCAGGCACACATTGTCTTGCCACTGACTCTACAAAGATGGAACAAAGGCTTTTAACTTGATTACACAAAACCTAATGCAACCCTCTGTCTGCCAAACATAAATGCACACACAGAGACATGTGAGTTATTCATACTACAAAATTATAGTGCTGTTGTGCAACTTGAACTGCCATGGCTCCATCATTTGGAGTCCTAGGATGTGTGGATTATGTGTATATGTGTTTGCCTTCAAGTCACCTGTCGACATATGTTCACCCCATGAATGTCATAGGTTTCCCTTATACAAGGAATCCTGATAAAAGGGGTTTTTACCAGTTCATTCCTCTGAAATCTAGCCTACAGCACCTGGTATTCGTTAGTAGTCTCCCATCCAAACACTAACGAGGCTGACTTTGCTTAGTTGTAGTTTAGGGAAGGTTATTTAGAATTTCCAGTTGTTTTGAGTCACTTTATGGAGAGAGAAAACAGGATATAAATAAATATAACAACAACAACAACACTCCAGTGCCTCATCAAACTATATACCTCAGGATTCCAAGGATGATGATGATGATGTTTATATATACCTCACTTTTTCTCCCCACGGGGGAGACCCAGAAAAAATAGGGCTATAGTAATTAAAGTGGAATAATAATGCTGTACTTGTGTTGTATGAATGGTGCCATAGTGTGAAAATGTGGCCCTCCAGATGTTGCCGGGAGCTCCCATCATTCCTCATGCTGGCTGTGCAGGCTAAGGCTTATGGGAACTGTAGTCTGAAATAATCTGTAGAGCCATAAATCCCCCACTTCTTGATATAGTGAACTAAAAGGATCAGTAATCTGTCTTAATAAAATGGCAACTTTCTCTGTTCCTGCAGAACATGTTGACTAGCTGTATTCCATTTATCCACATCTCAAGGTTGTTTCTCATGGCTTCCTCTCCAGCCTTAAATTGTCATGGAAACCTATTACTAAGACACATGCATTTTTAGGATCTTTCGAATCCAAGTTTTCTTTGCCTGATTTCAGATGATCACAAAATAAGAATAGGCATGCTGCGTCAGCTTACTTGTGTTTAGCTTAATATATGCACCTTTCATAGGCTAACCAAAACTCACATTCCAGGAAACAACAGAAGGAAATTAATCAAGCATTTAACAGACAAAAGTATTTAATTTTGCTCATAATATTCTAGCACATTAATATAGGATCATACAGAAGACAGATAGATATACGAATCTTACCTAATTCTGTCAAATGGCACTGATTCCATGTACAGTTTGTGATGTTGTCCAGTTACTTTGCTCAAGTGGTATTACAAGGAAAGTTTGGTACAGGAATGAAAGAGGTATTTTTTCAAACAGAATGGAACAATAGATATAAAAAAGTAAACAGAGCTGGCTTTTGTGTGTGCGGGGGGGGGGGGGGGGAGGATGCAAAGCAGGAACAAGCAAATCATAAACATCATAGATTCCCCAGCCTGTCCCAAACACCAGAAGATGTTGGTGTGTACAAACACGTCAAACTTAAATCTACCCATACTGTTAAAACTGTGGTGAAAACTTGAATTAATCCTAACATGGAGAATATCCCTTACATTTTGCTGCACCCCGGGAAATTGCTTTGTCTATTTGTATGGTCAAGGCAGTCTTGAGTATAAAATATTGGATATTATATGTTGTCGAAGGCTTTCATGGCTGGAATCACTGGGTTCTGTGAATTTTCCAGGTTGTATGACCATGTTCCAGAAGCATTCTCTCCTGATGGTTTGCCCACATCTATGACAGGCATTCTCAGAGATTGTGAGGTCTGTTGGAAACTAGGAAAATGGGGTTTATATATCTGTGGAATGCGGAATATCTTTCTCCCACCCTGGACATTCCACTGATATATAAACCTCACTTCCTTAGATTCCCACAGACCTCTCAATCGCTGAGGATGCCTGCCATAGATGTGGGCAAAACGCCAGGAGAGAATGTTTCTGGAACATGGCCATACAGCTCGGAAAACTCACAGTAACCCATTTTAGTTTGCTGGGAGAAAGCTCATGAACTGACTGCTTAAACTGCAATCAACATCCAAAATTTGCAAATTCCTAGAAACGTGTGACTACTTCAGCTATAAACTGAGAAATAAAATCCCTTTCTGTAGTTAATCTTATGCTTAGGGAGATTACTATAAGGATGAGCATATGTTTCAATAATGGAGCACATTGGGGTGTTTTCCCTTACAGAACTTTGCAGCTTCAGTCTCCGGGTTTTCCTGATATGGCTGAGAAAGATCACATTTTAGGAATCCTAGAAAGCTACTGTCTTTCATTGCTGATAGTACTAAACTCACTTGACTAGCCATTTAATTATTAGAATTTACAGAAAGACATTTCCAATCCATGTGGTACTTTCTCTTTCTCCTTTTCAAGGCTAGTCATGTTGATTTTGACACAATGCAATGATGCTTTTAAAAAGCTGAAAATGTTACATAGAAATGTAACATGTTACATAGAAAGCCAGACAGAAATCCACACAGAAATCCAGATGAGATGGGCCACTTCAGATTTTATTTATAGTCTGCCATTCCTCCAACCCCCCCCCCCCCCAAAAAAAAACAAAACAAAACCCAACCAAACTCAGAACAACTTTCATGGTTTCCTTCTGACATTTTTTTTACAACAACCCTTTGAGGCAAGCTTTAGGGCAGCAATTAGTCCAAAGTCATCCAGTGGACCTTAAACTTGACTAGGTAATGTACCTAGTCAAATGTAAAGGTATCTACCAAATTTACTGCAGAATTATGGAGTCCCTTGTCTTCAAAGTGTGAACTCTTTGCTTGGAAATTTTGAATTGAAACTGGGGACTGCACTTGGATGACAATCCAAAATACTGTTATGGCTGTCAGGGACATTTTGTTTTATTTTTATAAGTAGGGAACAGAAGTCTGGCTTACCTTAGAAATAATAGTACCACATTGTTTCTTCTCCATCAAAGCAGTTTTACCCCACTGGTGCTTTGTGGGTTGTTGTTTTTTTTGTCTCCATTTCTCTTTGCCAGATAGGAAGGGTCATGGCAAATGAATTTCAAAAGTTCTGTAAAACACTAGGTTGATGAAAGCTAATTCAAGTCATGAGCCAAAGGGAAGAAAATGTAGTATGATCTGCTTATCCATGGCTATTTTTTTTTCTGTGTCAGGAGTGACTTGAGAAACTGCAAGTCGCTTCTGGTGTGAGAGAATTGGCCATCTGCAAGGACATTTTCCAGGGGGTTTCCAGATGTTTTACCATACTATGGGAGGTTTCTCCCATGTCCCTGCATGAGGAACTGGAGCTGACAGATGGGAGCTCACCCCGCTCCCCAGATTCGAACCACCAACCTTTTGGTCAGCAGTCCTGTCAGCACACGGGTTTAACCCATTGCGCCACCAGAGGCTACTACCATAGCTATGATATCCAGAGTTTCACATATCTATACTGAAAACATAAAATAGCACTGGAGGACTCAGATTCTTCCTTCCAAGAGGAAACAGTTTTTGGAGTATGAATATCCATGTATGATATCCAGAGTTTCACATATCCCATACTTCAAAAACTATTTCCTCTTGGAAGGGCATCTCTGAGTCCTCCAGTGCTACTTTATGCTTTCAGCACAGTTGTAATCAAAATACATGATTCATGGTTGGAGGTATCCACCATGTAACATATCTCTAGCAAATATGGGTACTATGTTGTACACCCCAGTTTCATAGAATCACTTGTTTTCATATTGAACAAACACAGCTTGGTCAAGGAGTAAATCTGGCACTATATAATAATACAGCTAGCCAAGTCAACAACAGTACCACAGAGCTGTATGGGACCTCATGTGGTTACTCCGTCATTATCCCTTGCACCTACAAGGGCGTGAATCAGGGGCAACCTATGCATCAGGTCACTCTGCACCAATGAGCACAAAGTCATTTACCTTCAAACTGGTCGTCTTGCAGAGCATACGCTGAGTAAACAGGGACCCTTTGCCAAGAATGTTAAGAGAAAGGATGGGAATGCTTCTTTTCAAAGGACAACAAATTCAGATTGTGTTTGGCCACAACTTTCCCTTGTCCTCAATGCCAAAACTTATTAAATGAAGCAGTGCATGCTGTCCCTTTGCTGAGTCTACAGTAGCCTAAAATATTTAAACACCTGTCTTGAATCAGTGTTTATCCTTCCTCCAATTACTTTGAGATTAATAATAATAATAATAATAATAATAAGAAGAAGAAGAAGAAGAAGAAGAAGAAGAAGACTTTATTTATATTCTGATCTATCTCCTCGAGGGGATTCAGAGCAGATTAACATTTCTATTTCATATAAGAAAACAGAAATTGGGCTTATTACTATTGGGGTGATTACTATTATTGCTGTTAATTACTTTACCCAAAATTGTTAAACTCAACATCCTGAGCAGTCATGCTGTCTAGAATCATAAAATTAAATGTTTAATGTAAAACAACCTTTAACAAAGATGGCACAAAGCAAGCTCGTCATTCAGTAGAGATTGTTTGTTGAATTTGGCCCACGTTCCTGCCTTGGAAAGTTGTTCTGTATGAATGATGGAAACGAATTATCTATTTTCACAGACAGAGCAGGCATCTCCCACATATCTCAAGATATCATGTGCTTTACCATCATAAAACATCCTAAACAATAGCACACTGGCTCAAGCATTTCAATTTCAATGATATTTTGTTGTTCTTGTGGTTATTTCTGGTTGCCTTCAACTTAAGCTGACCCTAAGAATGAGAGATATTCAAGAGTGTTGAGCACCAGCTGCTTTGCCAAGGCCTTGCAAGTTCAGGGCCATGGATTCCTTGACAAAGGCCCCCATCTACACTGCATTATATGGTCAGTATTGATTCATATGTTACTGTACAATGCAGTTGAACTGCATTATGAGTCTACAATGACCATATAATGCAGCTTGAAACTGCAATTTAGGACAATGTAGATGGGACCTTGGTCAAGGAATCCATGGCCTTGAACTTCCATTAGTCTATCCACCTGTAATATGTCCTTCTTTTTCCTACTGCCACTTTCCTAAGCATTATTGTCTTTTCCACTGAACCATGTTATCTTGTGGCATGCCCAAAAGCATAAATAGCCCTAGTTCAGTCATGTTGGCTTCTGTTTGGTGATTTGATTTAAGGTCCATTTATTTGTCTTTTTGATAATCCATGCTATCCATAGTACTACCAACACCTTAATATAAATCTAGAGGTTTGCGAAGAAGCCACTTTGGCTGCAGTATTCTACCAGAACCAGGATCATTACGTTGAAGTAGTTTCTGAGTAGGGCCTCGTTTTCTCTCACCATTTTGTTTTCACTATTCTGTCAGCTGATTTCCAGGTGCAAGGATATGGGCTACTCTGTGTATAATATACACAGAAAGATTGGTCAGCATGTAAGGCTTCATTTTGGACTTCTCTTAATAGTGTGCCTATGAGGACAGGACAGCATTTCAAGATTTACTGCGACACCATTGATTTTCTAAGTTTACTTGGCTCTGTTTCTGAACACATTTAAATGACCACCAATATTTACTTGGCTGAAAGATCATGAACACTGAATGCAACCCCTTATAAGATTTCCTGCTGTGGATTATGTCTACAAGTAATCAAGATATGGACAGTTTTAGTCAGATTTTGATTGTTAAATGATTTGGGACTTAAGGAGCCTTGCAGTTTGAAAGAAATATGTAATTTGTACCATAGAATCATAAGGTTGGAAGAGGCTACATGGGCCAGTTAGTTTAATTCCTGCCATGCAGGCAAACTGGCAAAATACTCCCAAGAAATACATAAATAAAAATATTTTTTATTTGTTTTAATAAAAACATTTGTATTATTTTATACTGGTAGGGGAAACTATCAAAACAGGAGTAGGGTAAATCGGGCTGTGGCAGTGCATCAGCATACATGTCAAGCCTCTTCTACAGATATTGCATATATTAATATCTGTAGAAGATTTAATATACATTTTGCCCCCAACCATTGCACCATACCCTGCTTTAATAGACATTTTTCTCCTTACCTACATATTGGAGATTGGCATGTCTATCCTAAGGCTTAGGAGCTGGATCAACCTGGCAAAATGACACTACCTAGAAGAATCCTCCACCTTGCGTGACTGTGGAGCAGAATAAACAACTCCTCACCTGTATGCTTGCCCACAATGCCCTGCCTCATGCACAGGGGAAGAACTGTTAAAGCTACAGATAATGCAGTCGCTGTTGCCCATTTTTGGTCTAAAATTATTTAGCTGCTTATGCTCCCTTTATTTTATCAGTTTTAAACTTATTTATTTATGGCATGTTTTTGACATGAAATAAAAAAGGAGCTGGATGGTAAAACTGAAAATCCCTTTCATGTATTCAGCCAACCTGAGTCCTATACTAAAGAAAACAAACATAATACAATAGAATCTTGCAGCCACCATTAAGTACTGGATCAAGGAGGGACAATATGTGGTTCTTTAGTATTGTTAAACTGCAACTTCCAACATACCCTATCATTCACTATAATGGCTATAATTGTTGGAAATTGCAATATAGCACTATTTATAGGAATGCAATTTATTCACATATTCAAAACAACAAAACCACATATATCTCTATCATGTTGATGTGTGTCTTAAATAATTTCTGACTTGTAAAGATCCTAAGGCAAAACTATCACGGGGCTTACTTGGCAAGATTTGCTCTCAGGTACTTTCCTTTGTTTTCATCTGTGGTTGAGAGAATGTAACTTGTCCAAGGTCATCCAGTGGTTTTCATGGCCAAATGGGCATTTGAACACTGGTCTCATGTGTCTTAGTCCAATGATCAAACCACTATACCCCACTGGATGCAAAAATGTATTGAGTCATCGCATATACTGATATTTTACTATGGTAATTATTTAATATATTGTGTGTGTGTGTGTGTGTGTATGTGTGTGTATATATATATATATATATATATATATATATATATATATATATCTTGTAAGCCGCTCTGAGTCCCCTTTAGGGTGAGAAGGGCGGCATATAAATGTCGTGAATAAATAAATAGATGCTGTACATGCACACACTCCAATTTTTATAATTTTTTATAAATTTATAACAATACTGGGGGAGGGCATTGTGAAAGACCACCTAGCAGAGATAATAAAACAAGCTTATAAATAGTGGTTGGAAAACAGGTGGACAGGCACACAGCAGCATTACTGGTGTTGTGAACATGTGATTTGGCTTTAAGAAGCCACACTGGCAGCTAATGGTTAATTGATTAACTACAAGTCTTGTCGGAATAATAATGAGAACAATACAACCTTGTTGGTCAGGAATTTTGGATATGACATTTGTTTACTGGTTGACTCATAAATTTATGGCAAAGGAAATCATTTTTGTTCAGGCCTTATGGGGTATTGTGTTTGCAAAATGTTCATTGCTCTGTGCTCTCTTTACTGTTTACACTGTAAGCTGTTAATGTATTTATATTAAAAAAGGAAAAATAATGAGAACTGCAAAGTAGCCCAAAGCATTGTCATGTTGCTATACCAATGTAACAGCATGGTGTAGACAAGAAAAACTATGTTGCCATTGCCATGTCATATTGCTCATATTTTTCTAAAAATGGCACTGCTGTGAGAAGGAAGGAGTCTAACCATTCGTGATGCTGGAGATCTGACCTTTAGGCTATCTGAAGGTACTTTCATGAAAGCATTTAGGAACCTTTGATGATAAACAAAAAACAAAAGCACAAATACAATCTCTTTGCAAGCAAACTTTATTCAGGTTTCTACAAAGCTAGATTTTGCTGGTCAAGATACAGAAAGTTGACTTGCAGAGAACTTAAAATAATTGATATTTTGAGGACACAATTTGCATCATTTCTATGGAAATCAAAGGATGTATCACCCCCCAATATACATTACCAATATAGTTCTTCCTTCAGGAAGATTTTCATGTTATCTGCATGTAAACCACTCCTTTATATATTACACTTGGTGCCCTCTTGTTATTTCCCAAAAGGCAAGGCAGCCTACCAACATGATTTACTATTAATTTTAATTAATTCTCCTGGACCCAGGAGATATTCCAGTACTCTTTTATATTGAGCTACCTCATAACTGAAGAACAGATACTTCCCTAATTTTGAATGTGTTTCCTAGGCAGACTACATTTGCCAAGTCCCTGAATTTGGCATAATAAGAAATCCATCATTGTATGGGCTGCACATTTGGTTTAAAAAAGGAAGTCCCCGCAGAAGTAAAAGGCAATAGAAGTAGTCACAGAGAACTTGTGCTACTCATGTAACCAATTTAAATCCAGGCTTTAGCTCTTCCAACGCCTTTAGTTCTTTATCCACTGGAGTAGTCCAGAAGGTGTCATACAGGCTGCAACAGAATTAAGTGAAAGTTAGCATCACTCAAAATTGGAGGTGAGAGTTGTGGATATGGTGACAAGCTCAGCCTCAACAAGGTCTTTACAAGTACTTAAGGTGGCAAAGGAAGGACACAGAGATGCAAGACAGGACGGTAAACATCTTAATAGTGGAGGAAGCTCTTGGTCTAGTTTGTTAACATGCACCACCACAACACAGTCCTCTAGAATTTAAAAATGAATCTATTTCATTTGGCATAAGATTAAGGATCCCCTGGTGGTGTAGTGGGTTAAACCACTGAGTTGCTGAACTTGCTGACCGAAATGTTGGTAGTTCGAATCTGGGGAGCAGGGTGAGCTCCCACTGTTAGCCCCAGTTTCTGCCAATCTAGCAGTTCGAAAACATGCAAATGTGAGTATTTATTTATTTGCAGTATTTCTAACCTTCCTTTCTCAGCCCGAAGGCAACTCAAGGTAAATCAATAGATACTGCTCTGGCGGGATTGTAACGGCACTCCATGCAGCCATGCTGGCCACATGACCTTGGAGGTGTCTTCAGACAGCGCTGGCTCTTTGGCTTAGAAATGGAGATGAGCACCAATCCCTAGAGTCAGACACGACTAGACTTAATGTCAGGGGAAACCTTTACCATTATCTTTTAGGGACTGCTACTCATTGTATTGCAAAAATCACTTGTACAATCTCTTCCCATTTACACAGTCATAATGTGGTGTCATGATAGTTTTTGTAATGGTCAGCTGGACACCACTATGTAAATAATTCAAGCAAGTCTGCTTCTAGATGACCAAACCAGACCTGTGTTGCTAAAAATGGAAGATTACCTCAAGAGAGACTGTACAGAAATTAAATGAGTCAGGAAGTTCACTGAAGTGCTTAGAACAATCATCTACAAAAGACACATACAACTTGTGGCTCTCCAGATGTTTTGGACTTTAGCTCCCAGAATTCCTGGCCTTTGAACAAGTTGGCTAGGGCTTCTGGGTGTTGGAGGCCAAAACATCTGGAGGGCCACAGTTTGACACCTCTGATCTACAGGATTAATTTGGGATATTTTCTTACCTAGGGGGAAGGATAAGAGGGCATCCCCCAATTCAAGATATAGCTATTAATCAAACTGGTAGCTGAGCATAAACTCAACACTGCTGATGGGAAGGGGGCACTATATCCAAAACACCCAAAGGCAGAAGCATATTCTGCACACATAGATTTATCCTCCAGCACCCTGCTGTCACCTCTTTCTGCCCTCCATGTGCCTGTTGCTTGAGACACTCACTGTTCCTAACAGTAGGGCAGACTATGCTGATACCCAGGAGTAAATGACAGACACACTTCAAATCCAATGGATGCCTTTCCAAAGGTCAGAGCCAAAAGATTTGATGAGAATGCTGTGCATCATCTAGACAGGAACAGATCTATGAAAGTGTTCCTTTATTCAACCCACCCTGGCAATTCCTCCAATTGTTAGCACATCATGAAGGGCCCACTTACATTAGATACTTCAGGTGGCAGTTGGGATTCTTCACTGCTTCACAGAGCTTCATTGCGCCTTCATCTCCAATGTGGCTGTAACTCACGTCCAGTTCCTGTAGACATGGCTTTCCAGCTATCACCTCGGCAAGCTTGTCACAGCAAGCTGCCGTAAGCTGTGACTGCCCCACCCTAGGAACAGATGAGAATGAGAGCGAGCTATAATATCCATGTTACATGTCTAAGATAACAGAGTAGTGGTCTGAGTGTTCGATTAGGACTCTGGAAGGCCAAAGTTTTAATCTCTTTGTAGAGGTTTTAATCATACATTGGGTGATTTTAGGCAAATTATACTCTCAGCCTTTGAGGAGGGCAATAGCAAACGTTCTTTTAAAAAGTCATGCCAAAAAAACCCTAGAAGAGGGCTGCCATGAGCAAAAAGTTGTCTGGAAGACAGACAACAACAAAATGCAGGAAGTTGGATTGCATGGCATTTCAATCCTGTGATCCTAATTTAATTTTTCCATACACTTCCTTGGAAAGTCCTTTTTCGAGGACAAAGGAAAAAACAATACATGTAAATAAAAATAAAATTAATTTTCAACTACTAATTGGATAATGCACTATCCCAGGTCCGGTCCTCTTTATACCCTGATCACGCCCATTTTAGTATTCTGGTTATTGGTATTTGTTGTGTATTGTTTGAGTGAGTTTTAATGTTGCTGTTTTACACCCTTATGTTTTATTTAATTGGGTTTTACTTGATTGTTATGCTTTGCTATGTTTTATTTTAATTATGTTTTTTGTTTTAATGGATTGTTTTGTTTTGATGTTCTGTGGACGTTTTGTCCCATGCGTAAGCCACCCCGAGTCCCTCTGGGGAGATGGAGGCAGAGTATAAAAATTAAGTTGTTGTTGTTATTATTATCATCATCATCCTCATATTGTTGTTATTATTATTATTTCATCATCATCATCATCAATGTTATTTCCACTACAATTTTGCAGATCTGCAACAAATATCTATTTTCATAATTATTTATTTATTTATCTATTTATTTATTTACTATATTTATACCCTGCCCTTCTCACCCCCAAGGGGGACTCAGGGTGGCCTCACAAAGCATCATACAGTGTTTTCATAGTTATAGTAATAAATACTGTACTGTTACAGAAATTCTATAACACAGGTTGGAAACCTGTATCGGAATGCCTTAGCTTTAAGGAGAAAAAAAAACTAAAATACTGGGTTCAGAATTACAATATTTTTGAAAGACAAGAAACGTAATACTCCTGGCAAGAATGTGAATTGTGTTGCTCCTGCATTCCTCAGCACAGCCCATGCTGACTAGGACTGCTGGAGGTTACAGTCTAACATCTGGATGGCCACAACTGCCCAGTCTACTCAAAGCAAACTAGAATTGCATCCTACACAACCATCATCACAAAGTCACTCAAAATGCACATTTTCCTTAACTAGTTCAAGGCAAATAGCTTAGTTGCTTCAAATGCAGCTGCTTATTTTGAATAAAGTAAGGCAAAAGTATATTTAGAAGCACTCACTTCAGAGCCCGCAGCAAGAACTGAATCATAGCTAAAGCCAAGACAGAGAAACAAGAAATGCCTGTTTTTGGAGTGGGGAGGGGTGTGCGCACATCCATCTTTAGGATTGTAGTATAATCCCAATATTAATAATGATATAGGGCACTTCATTCCCAGACCACTTTTCACATTGGATGCAATACAGGAAATTTGCCCATGGAGAAGATATGACAGCAAGCTGTAATGCAAAGGCACCTAAATCCCAAACACAACAGCTTAAAAAGGGCTCCGTCCATGCAAATAGCAGTCCTTGCCTCAAAAGGCTTACACAGAGCCCTTCTTTGCTGTGTTTGAAAGGAAACATAGGTAGAAGTCTGCTTACGAGAGGGACTGGAGGTTGCAGGTGGGGCTCAGGACTCCCTCGCAGATCTGAATCACTCCGGCATCATCCAGCTTATTGCCTCCGATGTGTAGCTCCTTCAAAGTACCGTTTGTGCTGAGAGCCTGGCTGAGGCTCTTGCAACAGGTTCCGGTCAGACCACATTCTCTCAACCTACAGGAGACAAATAAAGACGTTATCTCTGACTAGTTTGACATTTTGCATCTAGGAAAGCATTTGCTTTGTGTTGTGGCATGGTTTTGCCCTCTATGAACCCTATAATAAAATCAGGGTGACAAGCCGTGGCTTTACAACAGGAAAGATAGGGAACAAACCCTGAATAATGATCTTCCACTTCCCCAGGGTCAAGAACACAAAGCATCTTCCCACACAAGAAGAGTGACGGAGCCATTCATGACTCATGCTTATGTGGACTAGGCCTTAGGTTCTCACTAGAGAAGTATTGGCACTCCAGAGGTTTATTTCTACCCACATCAAGCCTCAGTAACATGGCTGGAGTGGAGAAACTATAGCCTAAAACGTCAAGCAGACCAAAAGTTCCCCACCCTTCCTTATCCTTAGCAGAAGTTGTGGTGGTTCAGAAAAAAGGAAGGAACTTGATGAACCTTTAGTAATATTCATGGTAAAGTTGAAACTGTTTTGGGCAACTCATGTAAGTGACCTTTGCATCCCTTTGCTCACAGATTGCTAACTGCATTTTTTTAGGATTCCTGTCTGTTTGCTTCACAACCCCCACTTCCTACCTGCAGCCATTTTTCTCTTCTCTTGCTCCCAAATTACCCCATGTGTTTGAATATGGAAAAGTACTGGAAATAAAAGCCATTGTAAGTAAATGCAATAGCATATTTCTTTCTCTGATAGACCCTGTTCGTATGTATATTTGTGTGTGTGTGTGTGAACCAATTGTTGTTTGGCTAAATGTGAATCACCTAAGAAGCTGGTCTGGGCCTGAATTATCTATGCCTAACTTTTATAGAACATTCCTGCTTAGTAGCATTATTTGTTGCATTCAGTAACAAAGAAAACAGTAGTGAAAGCAGCTCTTGAGTATGTACCAAATTGCCTGGAGTTTACACTTTGGATTCTTCAGTCCTTGAGACAAAAAGTCCATTCCTTGATCCTTCACGTCATTTCCAATCAAGCTTAACTCCTTGAGAGTCTCTTTATTGCCAAAAAGGTTGGAGAGGTCTTTGCAGCCATGAGCGGTGATACCACATTCCCACAACCTGAAATAATAGTTGTTACAGAGCAACAAAATCACAGTTAAGAAGAGACCTGAGAAATGTTATGGACTCAGTACACTGCCTACATGTAGCATGCACTATTTTGCTCTTCTATATTTCACAGAGTTTGTAGTATTAAGTCATCATAAATCAGAATTTCCATCGAAGATATATCACCTTTATTTGCATGAAGTATAAATACTGGAGATTTCAAAGCAAACATACATACGAGTCAAGGATAAAACCTCAGATTGCGGGCCAAAACTCTTTACCTATGTATCTGAGCTAGAAGGATTGGTGGCTATTCATGTACAAGATTTTGGGTTGCTGCGAGTTTTCCAGGCTGCATAGCCATGTTCCAGAAGCATTCTCTCCTGATGTTTTCCCCACATCTATGGCAGGCATTCTCAGAGGTTGTGAGGTCTGTTGAAACTAGGCAAGTGGGGTTTATATATCTGTGGAATGTCCAGGGAGTCAAATGTAAATGTTGTAATTGGCCACCTTGATTAGCACTGAATAGCCTTGCAGCTTCAAAGCCTGTCTGCTTCCTGTCTGGGGGAAATCCTTTGTTGGGAGGTGTTGGCTGGCCCTGATTGTTTCCTGTCTGGAATTTCCCTGTTTTCTGAATGTTGTTCTATATTTACTGTCCTGATTTTAGAGGTTTTTTTGGATTTTTTGATTTTGGGTTCCTGGCCCAGATTAACGTAAGACTGAGAATAAACTTTTTAAGATTTGATAGTGAGGATTGCATATACAGTGGGCCATTGGTATTTTACTGGGTTTCTTTCTAAGACCCCAAATGAACACCAAAATCCATGGATGCTTGTCCCATTATATACAATAGACATATACAATGGAAAAATCAAAAATTGATTTTTGTGTGGAAACTGAGGTGGTTCCTCTAAATCTGGAATCCCTTGATATGGAGGGCCAACTTTTGAACAATTTCTTAAAATATTAATTTAAGAAATTGTTCATGTGATAGATAGTTAAAAGCAAAGCATCTGTAAAAGGTAATTTGTAGAAAAAATGAAATATAGTCAGCTCTCCACATTCGCTGGAGTTAGAGGCACAGAATGCCCATGAAAATGAAAAACTATAAAGAAAACTGATATTTTATACCTCAGAAAACATCTCTCTGGAAATGTTTAGGATTTTCACCACAACTCTATGGTCGCCTTTCAATGGAAGCTGAACATACATTTGCATTGAAGAAACTAGTGACTAATAATCCTTAGGTTGTTCAGCAGGACTGGAGGAAATTGATCATAGATCCCTAAATCTCCCAATTATTGACCCAAAGAATGCAATTACCAGGGAGAACAGTTTCTCCTATGAGGAACATTGGCTTGAGTTGCCTCTGCTCTGCAACACCTTGCACTTGGCATGGCAATGTAGAGAAGGCACTTACCACAGCTTCTGAACATTGCAGTTTGGGTTCAGTGCGCCCTGGCACAGGAGTGCCACACCGCGGTCACCAATCTTGTTCTCGCCTATGCAGAGCTCTTTCAAAGATGGCTTTGTGCTGAGAATAGTACTGAGATCCCCACAGCTCTCGGCAGTAAAATCGCAGTTCTCCAACCTGCAGAAAAAAAGAAGCCAAGGACAATGCTAAGCATTGATTTGCAGACAGCCAAACAACGGGGAGGCCTTGTTTCCACATTCATGTCAGCAGCTCTGTCTTTGCGGCCATCACTAAGACACATCTTGCTTTGACTTCTCCAATATGATGTTTTTTATTAGCCATTGGGGTTTTTCTTAATTTAGCATTGCAAAACGTGGATCAAAAGCTTTTTCCAATGACAGTGCATCAGAAAATGTACTCTTTTTTGCCATGAGGTATTTCTACCTGTTTCAAACCCATATTAAGCTTTATGAATATAGAATTGAGAAATAAAATGTTATCTTCAAGACTGCAGTGACATATTGTTAGAACAGGAATCTTGCAGACTTACTACCTGTGTTTGGAAGAGTTTTGGAAGAGAATAATAATAATAATAATAATAACAAGACCTCAAAATTGAACTGCAAAGGCTCTGGCATAAACCAGTCCAGGTGGTCCCAGTGGTCATTGGCGCACTGGGTGCCGTGCCAAAAGATCTCAGCCGGCATCGACAAAATCACAATCTGTCAACTGCAAAAGGCCACCTTACTTGGATCTGTGCACATCATTCGAAAATACATCACACACTCCTAGACGCTTGGGAAGTGTTCGACTTGTGATTTTGTGATACAAAATCCAGCATATAGGTCTCGTTTGCTGTGACATACTGTACTTTTGTATCAATAATAATAATAATAATAATAATAATAATAATTTTGCTGTTCAGACAAAGAATAAAGCCGTCACTCCCCATAAGACACAAAAAACTCTGGTGGAGCTTTTGCAAATGCCCTTTTTTGTTGAAGCTGGTTTTTAATGTGTAAGTAGGGAACGTTATTATCTGAATGCTTTATTTATCTTTTTAACTTTTGTCTGTTTTAAAAGTGATTCTATAATGATTTTGTGTGATGATCTGAATTGTTTAAATGTTATTATTGTATTATTGTAAAGGTTTTTCAATTTATGCTCTCTGGGAGCTGTCTTGGGTTCCACTCTGAAAAAAAAGTTGCATAGAACTGAAATAAATTTTAAAATGTGTGTTTCAGGACTCTTCAATTAACACAGCTGCAGTGTAAGCCCACATAATGAAAGATGCAGCCCAGTGGTTCTCAACTTTCCTAATGCCGCGACTCCTTAATACAGTTCCTCATGTTGTGGTGACCACCAACCAGAAAATTATTTCCGTTGCTACTTCATACCTGTAATTTTGCTAATGTTATGAATCATAATGTAAATATTGGATATGCAAGATGTATTTTCATTCATTGGACCAAATTTGGCACAAATACCCCATATGCCCACATTTGAATACTGGTGGGGTTGGGGAGAGGGATTGATTTTGTCATTTGGGAGTTGTAGTTCCTGGGATTTATAGTTCGCCAACAATCAAAGAACATTCCGAGTCCAGACCACAATGGATATGCACCAAACTTGGCACACTACCTACATGAGTAACATTGAATACTGGTGGGGTTGGGTGTTTTTGAATTCTGGGAGTTGTAGTTCACCAACACCAAAAAAGAAGAGAAGGGTAGGCAGAGAGATCTTCAGCCTTCTCTGCCAAAAGGGTTCCTAATACCATCGGAAATATGTGTTTTCTGGTGATCTTTGGCTACCCCCTCAGGGGTCCCGACCCGCAGGTTGAGAAACACTGATGTAGTCACTACCATCATCCCCATGATTGCGTCAATATCCAAGACCGCAGCAATCCAATCCTGGCCAAGACAATAAGGATTTTATGGAGAATCCCAAGTCTTCCCTTCGCGAAGCCATCTCGATAACCAGCAAGGCAAATATGTCACACGATGCAGCCTCAGAAGGGATGATATCAAAAGCAGGAAGAAGTTGCAACTTACCGTAATGTCTCCAGATTACACTTGGAATCCTGTACGCCTTGGCAAAGCAGCTTCACTGCAGCATCTCCAAAGCTGTTGTTGCACAGGCTGAGCTCCTTCAGGGATGGCTTGGTGCGTAAGGCAGAGCTGAGGGCCTCCACGTTTGCTGCCGAGAGTTCACAGTAGTCTAGCCTATGGGAAAAGAGAAGAACGAGGCTCTACCTTACATACTGAGGAACTTGCTTCATTTTTCCTCACATTGAACATCTCTAAGCCACCCTTCTTCAACACTGTACTCTCCAATTGGGCAACCACCATAATAATGACCATTACTGGTTGGGAGTTATACTCCAAACCATCTAGAATGTACTGGCTTATGGAAGACCACCGTAGATACAACAATGGGATATTTATCTTTCAAACATCTGCATTTAACCCACTCAGAAATCCTATGTACAACTACAGAAAAGGCGATTCCACCTGAACACCAGGAAGAACTTCCTAACTGTGAGAGCTGTTCAGCAGTGGAACTCCCTGCCCTGGAGTGTGACGGAGGCTCCTTCTTTGGAGGCTTTTAAGCAGAGACTGGATGGCCATCTGTCGGGGGTGCTTTGAATGTGATTTTCCTGCTTCTTGGCAGGGGGTTGGGCTGGATGGCCCACGAGGTCTCTTCCAACTCTATGAATCTATCTGGTAAATCTGGTCTTCACTCTAGTAAAAACTTCTTGCAAGCCTGGTTGTGGATTCTTTTTTGGCAATATATGTTTTCTGCTCGTTATTTACCCAGCCTGTCCATCTGACTCAATAGAAAAGCCCATTAACACCACACCAGCTCCCAAAAAGATGTTTTTCAAAGTAAACATATTTACAACCCAAAGGTATTTGTAATCATTTGTGCACAAATTCAACAGTCACTTACTGAAGACTCTCCAGTTTGCAGTTTGGATCCAGAAGTCCCTGGCACAAGACTTTCACTCCTGATTCACCCAAAGTGTTGTCACCCAAGTGCAGCTCAGTCAAGGATGCATTGCTACTAAGCACAGAGCGGAGGTGCTCACAGCAGGCTTCGGTCAAGTTGCAATTCTGCAGCCTGTAACAACAGTTCACAATGAAGTGATTCTTCCCAAAATTGAACAGTTCCCTATTTGTTAGTGATTTTAGACTGTTAAGCTGGTGGACAAAACCAAAAAAGCCAAGACCATCTCTACACATGTGAGAGAGTGGAGAATGCTAGTTCTGAACCCCTATTTTTTACCTCTACCATACACAAACAAACCCATATTCTATGATCTACCCTTCTTGTGAAGATGAATAAAGGAAGTCGTAAGGATTAAGACCCGTCGCAAACTAGCCTCCTGCAGGAGCAAACTGTGCCAGCACGTCCCTGACGTCATGAGACTCCGCCTCTTGCCCCGCCCCTTTCTCCGCCTCTTTCTCCGTGCCAGAGTGGTTTTTCCTTTGCTAGGGCAGCATTGCCAGCGTACTCTCGTTGTTGGCAGAATTCAACAACGAGAGTACGCTGGCAATGCTGACCTAGCAAAGGAAAAACCACTCTGGCACGGAGAAAGAGGCAGAGAAAGGGGCGGGGCAAGAGGTGCAGTCTCATGACGTCAGGGACGTGCTGGCAAGGTTTGCTCCCGCAGGAGGCTAGTTTGCGGCGGCTCTAAGAAAAATATCACTTATGTTCAGGGTAATGCTAGGAAAGAGAAACAACTAGGACTGTCTTGTCAGTGTACTTGTCAGCCTGCATAAGTTATGCTATTATCAACTGATAGAGATCACCTTGTCTAATTGTGGAGTTTGTTTCCAAAAGGAAAAGGTTTCCCCTTCACATTAAGTCTAGTTGTGTCTGACTCTGAGGGTTGGTGCTCATCTTCATTTCTAAGCCGAAGGGCTGGCATTATCCATAGATACCTCCAAGGTCACGTGGCTGGCATGACTGCATGGAGCGCTGTTATCTTCCCGCAGAAGCAGTACCTATTGATCTACTCACATTTGCATGTTTTTGAACTGCTAGGTTGGCAGAAGATGGGGCTAACAGCGGGAGCTCAACCTGCTCCCTGGATTCGAACCGCCAACCTTTTGGTCAGCAAGTTCAGCAGCTCAGCAGTTTAACTTGCTGCACCAATGGGGGCTCTAAATCCCCCCAAAATAAAAAAATGAGTTGTAGGCGGAGGCATATTGTTAGCTAGGTGTAGAATATTGTGTACAGGTCAAAACTATCAAAATATATCAAATCACTTCAGTACAGGACTTGGAATACTGCATTTTGTAGCAAAAGAATGCATATCCTTGGAGCATTTTTAAAGTTCTATAAAACCTGTTCAAATGGACTTGGAAATAAGCTCCACAATTGGTTCAACAAAACCCATGCTGTAGAAACTGCATGACAAGAATATGAAGAGAGACTGGAGATGTTCTACTAAAATGAAAGCCTGAAAATGCATGCTAAATCGAACAGAAATCCTGTGCCACTTACTTGGCAGACTTCAGAACATAACATTAAAGATAAGATGTCTGTAGACTTCCATTTGTAGCAAATTTTATTTAGTGCAAATTAAACAACAAACAAACAAACAGGGGATTTACCATAGTTTCTGAAGCTTACAACTTGGATGCAACAATCCTTTGCACAGCACCTCCATACCAGAGTCTCCCACTTCATTGTTGTTCAGTTTAAGTTCAGTCAGGACTTGATTTTTAGTCAGAACAGTGGAAATATCTTTGAAATGTTTGGTAGATAAACTGCAGTCATCAAGCCTGAAAATGAGTAGAGGAGACACATGTAAGCTCTAATAATTCAGTGAAGTAAATCATTAATATACTTCTCTTCCAAGATATATTAGAAAAATCCTAGAAGATTTAAATTGCCTGAGTAAAACCTAAGAGATTAAAAAATGTGTAATATCAGTGTGCCACACAACATGCCAAAAGCAAGTAGCTTCTTTTTTTTTTAGTAAAGGTTTCCCCTGACATTAAGTCTAATCATGTCTGACTCTGGGGGGGGGGGGGGGGGGGGGGGCGGGTGTTCATTTCCATTTCTAAGCTGAAGAGCTGGCGTTGTCCGTAGACACCTCCAAGGTCATGTGACCAGCATGACTGCATGAAATGTCATTACCTTCCTGTTGGAGTGGTACCTATTGACCCACTCACATTTGCATGTTTTCAAACTGCTATGTTGGCAAAAGCTGGGGTTAACAACTGGAGCTCACCCCTCTCCCGGCTTCTTTTTTATAATTGTGGTAATTCTCTTGCCTCTTTTATGCATGACAATGAACAATAAAGATAGCTCTGGAAAGGGTGATTAAGCCAATTCGGTAATTTATAGTCTACCTTAAAAACACTTTCTGTCTGTGTACAAAGCTCACACATACACGTAAGCCATTGCATACAAGAAACCTAAGACTGACACTAGCACCTAAAAGACAGGTCAGACCACCTTGCAGTCTTCCCTTGACAAAGGAGAGTCTGCCGATAATAGGGAAGTTTCAGTTCCAAAAAGGGATGGCATTTCTATATTGACAGAAGCTGTAGATGTTGCTCAGCCAGAAATTACAGTGAGTGACCAAAGAGATCTCTAAAAAGAATATTTGAGGAGCATCACAATTCTCTGAGAAGAAACTGCACCACTATTACACCCTTTTGAAAAGGCTTACTAGAAAAAACATGACCACAAAGTTTTCCCCATAAAAAGCATCTCTTGCCCAATTGCAACATTCACACTTGCCTCAAGCAGACAAGAGTTCTTCCTCCTGCCCTGGACATTCCATAGATATATAAACCCCACTGGCCTAGTTTCCAACAGACCTCCCAACCTCTGAGGATGCCTGCCATAGATGTGGGCAAAATGTCAGGAGAGAATGCTTCTGGAACATGGCCATACAACCTGGAAAACTTACAGCAACCCAGCGATTCCAGCCATGAAAGCCTTTGACAACATATAATGTCCAATATTTCACACTCAAGACTGCCTTCACCACATAAATGGGAAGGCAATTCCCCGGGTGCAGCAAAATTCAAGGGATATTCTCAAGGGAAAACTCACAGCAACCCAGAAGCATCTCTTATTTGTTTCAGAAGCAAGGTTGGATCCTCTTCCACCAAGCCAGCTGAAGCTATATCTAACTCAATCCTCTTGCAAGTGCTAGAGTGTCTGTCTTTGCAATAAACAAACATTATTTACCTAATAGTTTTGTACTGATGCAGGGATGAAACAAGTTCTTTCCATTTGGCGGTGTTGAGCTCGGTACACTGGATGTCAAGATCCATTTTTAAAGATAACAGCTGGAAAAAGAAGATTTGGGAAGAGAGAAAGGATTACTTCTTTTGAGCAAGAAAAGCAGGCACCGGTGCCCATTCAGTTGTGGGTTTTGCCCACAGCATTTATTAGTTCTCTTCTCTGTGAGGCAAAGTTTCCCAACAAATACTTGATGGGTTGCCTAAGATCCTCCTGTGTAAAGAGCCTTTGCTGGCCACATGCAATTCAATCCCATGGAGTTGCCACCAAACAGGTTTTGCTGCAATACTTCTACAGCATGAAATCTCACCTCCCTTGCTAGAGGGGAGACTCAAAAGGGCAACACTTTAGTTCTAAGCTGATTCAGGGTAGACAACTTCCAGCATTTTAGATGAATTTCAAAATTTCAAAAGTAGTTATAACCCAGTGTATTGGTTCCTTCTTGCCTACTGACTTCAGCCTCACCCACTACATGCATGCAACTCAGAGCTCCCCCTGAGATGAAACCACTGACAGGAGAAACGTGGATTGTATTATTATGATCAACACAGTATGCATTAATTGTATAGCAGAGTAGATACAGAACCCTTTGGAAAGGTTTGATTTTTCTAACCTTCTACAGCAGGCATGGGCAAACTTTCTAACTTGGGGGTCTCATGGCAGGCCAGAGTGGGGTGGGTGGGTGGGTCTTGGAAGGGAAGGGGTTCTCTTCAAGTCCCCTCCCTTCCTTCCCCTTCCTCTTTTTGTTAGGAGACAGAAAGTGAAGGAAATACTGGAAACATTTGGATCTCAAAAGGGCTGGCCTTGGGAGGAAGAGAAGGATTGAAGGAAGGGTTGAATGGACTAGTGGGAGGGAGGAAAGAGAGAAGGGAGGAAAGACAAAAGGGAAGGAAGGAAAAAGATGGAAGAAGAAAGAGAGGGAAAGAGGGAAGGAAGGAAAGATGAAAGGGTAGAAGGGAAGGAAGGAAGGAGGGAGAAAGATGGAGGTAAGGGAGGGAGGCAAGGAGGAAGGAAAGAGAGAAGGAAGGATAGGATAGGATGGTAAAAGAGATGATGGCCTGAAAAAAGAGCCCAAGGGGCTGCATCTGGCCCTCGGGGCCTGGGTTTGCCCATACCTGTTCTATAGCGATAGCCTTACTCTGCAACTGTGGATCTCAATACTGTGTGCAGAATTTGGTAAACTGCACAGGTAACATTTACAAGAATAGTATGTGTATGTGCGTATAGCCCCAGAAAAAGACATGCAACTGAAATATTTTGCTTATGCTGTCTTTTTCAATCCTGCTTGTTAATTGTTCCTATATAATACCTATATTTGTGCATATACCAAAAGGCATCAGATCCTGTCTGATTTTGGCTCTGGTTAGTGCTTGTATGCTAGACCACTAATGAATTCAAAATGCTGCTATTTCAAAGGAAGAAACTGGTCAAACCACCTCTGCATATTCTTTGCCTAAGAATCCTATGAAGTTAATGGGGTCATCGTAAATCTTCAGATGACCTGAAGGCATGCATGCACACACAAACAAACACAAGCTTTGGACTTAAGAAGAAAACATTATTCATCTATTCAGTCAGAAGCCAAAGCGCACATAATGTGGGGGACATGTAACTAAATCTCACAAAGGTTTGTTCAAAGCTTCCAAACAGGTACAGGGGACTTGGACTTTGTACAGAACAGCAGTGATGAGAGGGAGGTTTCTAGGTTTTGCATCATCTCTTTCCACAAGATGCTATTTATTAGTCTTGCATACCTGCATTATTCACTCTACCTCTCAGGACCAAACAGTGTTGAAACAGAACCAAAAGAAAGAATTTAAACCCCTTATCTCTTTTAAGGTCTCAACATAACAAGATCTTATTACAAATCTTAAGCCTGGAGACAATGGTTGGCAGGTTTGGGGAGCAGTGTAACAACTGCAAAACAAACAAAAAAACCCCCTCATACCACATCCTCAAAACAACAAAATCTCTCATTTGTGAAATGAATCTTCAAATTTGAGTGTCATTTGATCTCAATGGTAATTATTGCACTAATGTTTTTGATGTTGTTAATAGTCTTTTCAAGAGATGCCCTCATTAATGTGATAGGAATGCTCAAACTCATTTCTACATGAGTAACAGCAGCCTACCATCATTACACAAAACCTATAGGTGCCAGGTGTTCTGTTCTGGAGAAAGCATCTTTATTTTTCTCTTCAGAACTATACACATTACTCTTTTTCTTAGGCTTATAATTTTCCTGAAATTGAACCACAGTGAGGCATTTCTGAAGGCTGAGTCATGGCATATGCGCTGAGAGAGAAAGCAACAGAGCCCAACCTAGTTACCAACTGGCTTTACTCACAGTCTTGCTTCATAGTAAAGTTTCCTAGGACATAGAGGAAGATGTGATTCATTCTCAGATGCATGTCATGGCTTATGAAGGCATGTCAGCATGAACACTGCACCAATCTGTGGCCTCAAGATGTGTTGGACTATAACACCTAGCATCTCCAGCCAGTGCTGGTCATTTCGTAGAACAGGGAACTGCTGCTCAACAGTGACCAACATTGGGTTTTAGTTAGAATCAAGCTACAGCCAACATCAATTTTGGTGTGCCACATCTCCTTTTGTTGTTAAAGATGCAAACCAGGCATCGAAGGGATGTGGCCTTTTATTTGGCTTGTTGTAGGTTTTTCGGGTTATATGGCCATGTTCTAGAAGCATTCTCTCCTGACATTACACCTACATCTATGGCAGGCACCCTCAGAGGTTGTGATAGATGTAGGTGAAACATTAGGCGAGAATGCTACTAGAACATTCCGGCCATGAAAGCCTTCGACAATACATTGATCTTATATCCTTTCCCTTCCAAGTATTTGTCTGGTCATCTCACTCTTTTCCTTGTTAAAGAAGCATAGAGGAATAAGGAAAAGTAGGGAAGATGAAGGCCCCCTGTACCTTTTCCGTGAGTGAGAAATGGTTCTTAATAGAAACAGCACCATTCCTTCTTTCAATTTCGCACAGCACACACGTTAGGTACTTCGATCACACTTTTTTTTAATAAATTGCCAATAACAAATGCACTGTAATTCATCATAGCACACAATTAAACATAATGAATATAAACTATTTAGTATTAAAAGAAACCTGTAAAGCAAACGCTCTCCTAAAAATGAATTTGATTTTTTTTCCCACTGAAGGCTGACGAGGAAGGTTTTCTCAGCTCTCGCATTCTATTTTGGAGCTCAACTGGTTCTGCCATTGCCTGTATTTCTGTGCCAAATTAATATATGTCTGCTCACCTGGACATTTGGCACCCAGTAAAAACGATGCCTTGGTCTCCAATCTGCCAGTGTGTGTTTTGTTTGCTTGAATTAAATAATAAATAGCTTATAGGTAGGGTTGGGAGAGACAGTTACAGGAATTAAGCAGTTTCCCACTGCTTCCTCTTTTCTGTGAAGTTTATTTCATGCAAGGGAGGGGAGCACACAGGTTTTACTCTGAATGTGGCCCCCAAGCAATTCCTGTGCACTGCCTCCAACTGTTCTGACCACCAACGTCAACCATTTCCCAATCAAACCAGTAAGACGATGGGGGCAGTAGCAGAATTTATGCAGTGATGAGAAGATGTGTTTCTCTATGGGCTCTGGGGAAGAAGGCACACCTTGAGATATTAAGCACCCTGATTTGGTAATTGAATTGAACATCTTACTCATAGGTGAAATGCTACCACTCCTTTAAGTATGGAGAAATTGCTTTGCACACTGAATCTCAAAGGATTAAAAACCATGTTGTTCACTGCTTTGACTGCCACCTGTGACTCAGTATCACACAGTTTGTGAATAGGAGTACTGTGAAGAAGCTTCCTAACACAATGGCATCCGCCACATTTCACAATAAATAATCTATGGAAAAATACATCTATTTCATATCTATGTGACTGACGGGCGAGTCCTAGTGAGGCTTCAGGTGTTCTATTACTAGCAGTTTGGTTGCAGTGTAAGTCTCTCCTGGCCCCTCATTTTCCGAATAGATTATCTGATCAATATATTGTTATGTATTTATAACAATATAATCCCAGTTTTGCCATAGCACTGCCAGGAAATTCTAGGAGCAAATGTCCAATTGCAAAAATGCAGTCAGTGAAGTCTGTTCTCTTCTACTGACTATTTCTGAGGCTGAGAATAGTCATAAGTGTACAAACATTGTGTATATTTTCAACTTGTCTGTCAAGTTATGGGTTTTTTTAGACTAGGAAAACTGAAATGCAGATTTGCCTGTTCCTTCCTCTGAAATATAGGCTACATCATTTGGCATTAGTTAGTGGCCTCCCAACCAAGTACTCACCTTCTGAGCATCCAAGATCCAATGGGACCTGGTATCTTTAGAGCACTTAGCCAAGCATGACCCACTGCCAATGGAATGAGCATTCTCTGTACCATTTGGCAGAGAAGGCTAAAAACCTTGTAAAACTCCCATGATTCCATATAATTGAGCCATGTCAATTACAGTAGTGCCAAACTGCATTAAAACTATAGTGTAGACCAGCGTTTCTCAACCTGGGGGTTGCAAGGGGGTGTCGAATACCATCAGAAAACATAGTATTTGCTGTTGGTCATGGGGGTTCTGTGTGGGAAGTTTGGCCCAATTCTATCGTTGGTGGGGTTCAGAATGTTCTTTGATTGTAGGGGAACTATAAATCCCAGCAACTACAACTCCTTAATGTCAAGTGCATTTTTCCCAAACTCCACCAATGTACACATTTGGGCATATTGATTATTTGCGCCAAGTTTGGTCCAGATCTATGATTGTTTGAATCAATAGTGCTCTCTAGATGTAAGTGAACTAAAACTCCCCCAAATTAAGGTAAATACACACCAAACCCTTCCACTATTTTCTGCTAGTCGTGGGAGTTCTGTGTGCCAGGATTGGTTCAATTCCATTGTTGCTGGAGTTTTCAATGCTCTCTGATTGCATGTGAACTATAAATCCAACAACTACAACTCCCAAATGACAAAATCAACCCCCCCACTCCTGACACACACACAAAAAGAAAAAAACAAGTTTGATACCCATGATAGAGCACGAGAGAAATCTAACAACGGGCTGTCAAAAAATAAAAAGAGGCCTTGCACCAACTATCTGGACTAAAAAAGGATTGCATCAAAAAATTGAACAAAACTTTCAGTCACAAAACAGCATACAACAGTCAGCAGTTGAATATCACTAAGGAAACTGAAATATGAAAGAGTCTACAGTTGTAGGAATTCAACACCCTGCAGGGAATCAAGCCTGTAATACGAAACAGAGATTGTGGAGACAACTGTGTGAAGATGCAGAAATTGTCAACTACAGTCACTTCTCCATCCTAGCATCATAAGGTGGTGCGGTGGCGCAATGTGTTGGCTGAACTGCTGACCTGAAGGTCAGTGGTTCAAATCTGCGAGACGAGATGAGCTCCTGTCTGTCAGGTCTAGCTTCCCATGCGGGGACATGAGAGAAGCCTCCCACAGGATGGTAACACATCTGGGCATCCCCTGGGCAACTTATTTGCAGGCGGACAATTCTCTCACACTAGAAGCGACTTGCAGTTTCTCAAGTAACTTTGGACACAATAATAAAATAATAATATTCCTAGCAGCGGATGACAACAAACATCAAACTGTTACTTTTCTGGGCTCTGCACCTTGTGTGCCTTCAAGTTGCTCCATAAATCCTTAAGACAAAGAGGACTGAGGATGATACCATAACATTTTATCTTGCATGTTTGGCCCGCCCTTTGTGATTGATTTTATTATGTTATTTTGCATTGTCTATTTTATTTTGTTGCATTATGTATTCTGTTGTGTTTAATTGTCTACGGTTTAGTATATTATTTGGTTGTATTATTTCTAGGCTCGGCCTCAGGTTAGCCACCCCGAGTCCCCATTGGGGAGATGGTGGTAGGGTATAAATAAAGATTATTATGATTATGATTATTATATTGTATCACATTAGAGTTCCGAATCACAGGCCCACATTTCCCAATCGCCCAGTTTTGCTCCTGCAGAATTCTGGGAAATGTAGTTTAGGGAAGCCAGGACCTCTGTGGCTGAGAATTCCAAAGGCTCTACTCTAAACTACATTTCCCAGAATCCTGTAGGAGCAAAGCAGGCAATTGGGAAACGCAGGCCTGTAATGTGATATCATCCTCAAAGTGCATCTACAGCAGGCATGGGCCAACTTGGGCCTTGCAGGTGTTTTGGACTCCAACTCCCATCATTCCTAACAGCCTCATGCCCTTTCCTTTTCCCCCTCAGCCGCTTAAGCTTAAGCGGCTGAGGGGGGAAAGGAAGGGGCCTGGGGCTGTTAGGAATGATGGGAGTTGGAGTCCAAAATACCTGCAAAGCCCAAGTTGGCCCATAAAGTGGAATGAATACAGTTTGGCACCACTTTTGCTGCTTTGGCTCAATGCTATTAATATGTGTGTTGTAGTGTTACAAGATCTTTAGTCCAACTCCCAGGACGCTAGAGCAGGGAGCCATGGCAACTAAAACGGTTCCAAACTGAAGTCATTCCACAGTGTAGATGCATGAGTTTGCAATCTCAAGAGCCAAGGAGAAAGTCAGAAGGAAAGTGGGACTTCCCCTTTCTCAGGATGGCCACTTCCCCAGCGCCACGCAAGTACCATCCGATCCGTGCCAAGGGCGCATCCACACCATTGAATTAACGCAGTTTCACGCCGCTTTAACTGCTGTGGCTTAGTGCTATGGAATCTTGGGAGCAGCCATCGCTGTCAAAGAGTATTGTGTCCAACCAAACTACAACTCCCAGAATAACTTAAAAGTGGTGTTAAACCGAATTAATTCTACAGTGTAGATGCATCCCGATGTAGCGCCTCAGGACCGTAAGCATACGCAAACCTTATCCGTAATCTAATTAGCCATACTCACGAACTGTGGGGAAAATGCTCGGTTCTTACCGGATCTCCAGGCCTCAGAAAGAGGAAACCAAGCCGCCCTTCTACCAAAAGGAGCCCTGCCCGAGGTGACTTATATACTTCTCCCACTAAGACCCGCCCACCAGCCCACGCCTGATTGGAGGGGCCTGAGATAAATCTGCATAGTGGGCGGGAACGGAGCAACCGAGAGAGAAGAGGCCGGTCTACCCACTGGATGGGCCCCAAATGCCCGCGAGAGGCCTTTCCCAGAAACTGCCTCCTTTGCGGTGACGCATCTCTTTCCAGAAGATTCATCCCTTTTTTATAGGCGGAGGAAAAGAGGTCTGCTCTGTAAGATTATTAATGCAATCTGACACCACTTTTAACTGCCACGGCTCCATATTATGGAATCATGGGAACTGTAGTTTTGCAAGGTCTTTGGCCATCTCTGCTCAAGAGTGATGGGACCTTACCAAACTGTAACTCCCAAGATTCCAGAGCCCTTAACAAACTGCAACTCCCAAGATTCCAGAGCATTGAACCATGGTAGTTAATTATTATTATTATTATTCATTATTTTTATTTGAAACACAACAAGGTTAGTACACAGCAAACAAGATCATTTTGCTGGTGGTTGTTTTGGATCACATGGGCACTTCCCAAGTGTCTAGGTCGGACTATGTGATGTAATAGTAATAATAACAATAATAAACTTTATTTATACCCCGCCATTATCTCCCCAAAGGGGACTCGAGGTGGCAAACATGAAGCCAAGCCCAAAAATAATACAGCAAAGTTAGAAACAAAACTACATGCGTAATTTGTAAAATCATAACGTAATTTGACGTCCAATAGGCTTTTCCTTAATCCCTCCTTATTATCCAGCATTTTCGCTTATCCAACGTTCTGCCAACTTGTTTACGTTGGATAAGCGAGACTCTACTTACATTACATCCTACTTCTGAAGTACCTATTTTAATTAACAGATTTTCCTATTGTTTGTTTTTTAAATTATTTTTGCAATCCTCATCCCCAACATTTTGTTTTTGAGTGTCTTTCTAGAGCCTACCGACTGTTAGAAATTGTGAGAGTTGAAATCCAAAACACCCAGAGGGCCAAAGTTTGCCCATGCCTGTTCTAGATCTTGTTTTTACAGATATATTTGGTTTTTATATTACATTTTAAATGTTGAATTGTTTTTGTAATTGTTTTAACTGTATTTTGATATTTATTATGGCATCGAAATGCTAACGACTGTGAACCGCCTTGAGTCGCCTCTGGCTGAGAAAGGCAGTATACAAATGCGGTAAATAAACAAACAAACAAACAAACAAACAGAGGCTTCCCCCAAGCAGACTCTGATAGTAGCCATGTGTCCTTTGCTAGTTATCAGTGAATCCTAACCCTCTCTTTGAAGAGAGCTCTGAGGGAAACTCCAGAACTTCCTTTTGTGGTGATTCCTCCCACTAAAGACAACATGGTTCTTTAATGTCACAATTTCCGGTTCCTTCTTCAACTGTCTGTTCTGGAGAAGGCAAAAGGTTGCTGTTTAAACTTGTGATGGGGAGACCCTTATTACTCATCTTCAGATCACTTACAATCTCCAACATTTTCTATTTATGGCTCTTTTATTCCATTCCTTTGATAAAAAAAATATGTCCTTGTAACTGCTTGCAAAGATCAACAATCAGGTGCAATGCAGTCATCATGGGGTCTCGACCTTGTTGGCCTAGTAGAAAACCTGCTGGTGACAAGACAGTTTGCTAATCTGGGCAGCTGACAACTTTTTTTAAATGGCCTAAATATAGACCTATAGGAAACAGACTCACTTCTTAACTTTCCTGGATGTTGCTAACCTTCCTGCGTTGCTTGCTGGAATCTTGTCAGTCCAACTGTGGGAGGAAAGATTCACTGATATCCAGTTAACCAGCATCACTTCCATCCCCGTCCTAAGAGAAGGTCATGCTTCTCTTTTTAGCAAAATGGTTGCTTTTGATGGGGAGAAGAGGGGTCTGCACTAACTAGTGAAAATGGCAAAGATGGGTGTTGGCTATGGCTTTTTTCTTTTTGCACAACAATGAAGTTTGGACCCACAATCCAACATGTACAAATACACCTAGGTGAAAGGATGGCTCACTGATGTCGATGGGATTTATTCTTACATCAGTGTTTATGATTACAGCCTTGGGGCAAAAGTGTACCACAGTCTGGATTTTCCCTTTGACTACTCTATAGTTAGGACTCCCTCAGAAAATATCTGTTGCAACCTATTACACATATTAAAAATTATTTGGAGCACTCTCTTGTTAGTGTTCTCTTCCTTCTCCTCCCAGTTATCCCATTTTGCATAGTATCTGTTGATGCATGTCAGGAAACTAGAAGGTGAAAGGAAGGTCTTGAACAAAAACAGTATATGGATTTCAAAAGTTTCTAAATGCATGCACATGAAAGTAAGGTCGTTTACATACATATATTCATAATATGATGTCTGCAGTCCAACAAGAAGTATCTAAACAGACGCGAAGGACCAAATAACTCATGTAGATTGGACAGGTTATCTCACAGCAACTTCGCCACAAAATTATCATTTGTAACGATGCTCACACATCAATGAGAAATCCAGATATGTTCATGTCTGGCATGGCCTCCAGTTATATCTGTTTTTTAGTCAGTGTTTTATTATACTATTGTGTCACTTTATATGTTTAACAGCTGGTACAGATAACTGTACAATGACAGGTAATTTTTTACTACAGTCGTCTTCGACATCTATGATTTTGGCTTTTGCTAATTTGATTTAAAATTGTCTCTATAAGAACCTTTAAGTCCTCCAGTGCGATTTTACGGTCAGCTTCCAGTAGAACTCCCATTGAGTTGTGCTGAGGAACCTATAGAGAACGCTTTGCTAGGAATCTCTAGGTCAGTAGTTCTCAACCTTTCCTAACCCTTTAATACAATTCCTCATGCTGTGGTGACCCCCAACCATAAAATTATTTTCATTGCAACTTCATAACTGTAATTTTGCTTCTGTTATGAATCATAATGTAAGTATCTGATATGCAGGATGTATTTTTATTCACTAGACCAAATTTGGCACAGATACTCGATACACTCAAATTTGAATACTGGTGGGGTTGGGGGGGGGGCGGATTGATTTTGTTATGCTGGGATTTATAGTTAACAATCAAATAGCATTCCAAACGCCTCCAACAATGGAATAGAACCGAACTTGGCATAAAGAACTCCCATGACCAACAGAAAATACTGGGTGTTTTGGTAGGCATTGACCTTTAGTTTTGGAGTTGTAGTTTACCTACAACCAGGTAGAGCACTGTGGACTCAATGATGGATCTGGACCAAACTTGGTGTGAATACTTAATATGCCCAAATGTGAACACTGGTGGAGTTTGGGGAAAATAAACTTGACATTTGGGAGTAGAAGTTGCTGGGATTTATAATTCACCTACACTGAAAGAGCATTCGGAACCGCACCAATGATAGAATTGGGCCAAACTGCCCCCATGACCCACAGAAGACAGTGTTTTCTGATGGTCTTTGGCAACCCCTTTGACGCCCCCTCATGACCCCCCCCCCAGAAGTCCCGACCTACAGGTTGAGAAGGTCCTGCTCTAGGTCCTCCAATGCAACTCAAGTGGAAGCTGACCATAGAGTTGTGCTGGAAGACCTAAACATTTCTAGACATGTAAAACATTCGGAATTTCTCTATTTGTACTTACTTGCTTTCATGGGGGTCTTGTGCCTGGCGTGACTGTGGTGGTTAGTTGAAAAGGGCAATGGGAAAAAAAGATCTCATTTATGGCTAAGTTAATTTCTAAGTGAATTATATTTGAATGTGGTGTATGAAGCCTGCGCAACTAAACTACAGATTGAAAACTTCCTGTGGTTTCTGGAAGGTGAAGCCATGCAGACAGAAAGAAGTTTTTAAAACCTTGAGATAAGATAGTAATGTAAAAAGGATAAGCAAGATAAACATTTCCCCTTCTTTTCCTCCACCCACAAGGTTTGAAGCCAAAGAAGAACATGAGAAGGAAAGGAGGATATCCCTCGGAAGGAGTCCTGAAAAGGGACAGAATTTCTTCAATGTTCTTTAGAAACATTTCCAGGAACAGCAGTGTAGGAGGTAAAAAAGTGGGAGGGAGAAAGGAGTTGGAAGATGCTCATGAAAAGGAGGCATGGCAGGTGCTATTGAGGAGCAGGGAGCAGGAGCAGAGGAAAGCTGTAATGCATGCAATGTATCTCATCTCTGAATGACAAGGATGCATTATATTCATTTAGAAGTTCCAGTCTATTACCAAAATCTGAATCATAATAGATATTTCACAAACTACATGTTTCAATAACAAGATTGCATTATGAACAACAGGTTTTTTTCAATAGTCAGTGTCAGCGTTAACAATACAGTTGCCACTGTGATTACTTTCTGCATTTAATTTCTCTTTGACTTCAACTACATACAACCCATGTCCTTTCTGTTCCTGAGATTCTGAGTTGCACTTGATGCATGTAATGAAGTGGGCTATAGTTCAAACAACTTGCATGCAAGTTGTATTTATTTATTTATTTATTTACTATGCTTATATACCGCAATTCTCAGCCTAATGGCGACTCATTGCGGTGTACAACATAGAAAAACAGGTGCAAAATACAAACATAGTGAAAAATAATCCGCAGTACATCATTATCAAAACATCTCATCAAAAACATCAACATTATTACAAGCCATTCCGAGTCGTCTCATTGTCAAGTTCACAATCCGATACCATTTCCGTTGTTCCATTCCTATGGTCAAGTTACCAGTCATTGCACTTCTATTCAAATGCCTTCTTAAACAGCCAGGTCTTTAGCTTCCTGCGGAATGTCAACAGGGAGGGGGCTAGCCTGATGTCTACTGGAAGGGTGTTCCACAGCCGAGGAGCCACCACCGAGAAGGCCCTATCTCTCGTCCCCGCCAGCCGTGCCTGTGACGCAGGCGGGATCGAGAGCAGGGCCTCCCCGGAAGATCTCAAAGTCCTCGTGGGCTCATAGGCCGAGAGGCGGTCAGTTAGGTATCTTGGGCCAGAACCGTTTAGGGCTTTATAGGCCAATGCCAGCACCTTGAATTGAGCCCGGTAGCAGATCGGCAGCCAGTGGAGCTGGTACAGCAAGGGGGTTGTATGCTCCCTGCGCCCCGCTCCTGTTAGTATCATGGCTGCCGCACGTTGGACCAGTTGGAGCTTCCGGGCCGTCTTCAAGGGCAACCCCACGTAGAGAGAGTTGCAGTAGTCTAAACGGGATGTAACCAGAGCGTGGACTACTGTGGCCAAGTCAGACTTCCCAAGGTATGGCCGCAGCTGGGGCTCCAGGCTCAGCGATGAATCCAGGATCACACCCAAGCTGCGAACCTGCGCCTTCAAGGGGAGTGCGACCCCATCCAGCACAGGCTGTAACCCTATACCCTGTTCGGCCTTGCGACTGACCAGGAGTACCTCTGTCTTTTCTGGATTCAATTTCAATTTGTTCTCACTCATCCAGACCGTTACAGCGGTAATAATAATTGTAATAAGTTACCAGTCTATAAGATGTCACTGAACTCTTTCTTGGGTTTGGCTGCAAAATATTTTAACAACTTTTTAAAACCCAATTGTGCACACAACACTTAAGACTTGCAAACTTTGGCCAGCTTTCTTCCACAAACACATTGCTTCACAGTCAAGCATACCACAAGACTCTTGACATCTCTGCAGCAATCCAAGTCAACAGTAATGTGATTTCAACAGTGTTATCATTCAAACCATCTAAACTGGAGAAGTTACAAAATATTCTGAGACAAGAAATTCAACATTGCTGGTATGTTGATTTTAGTCTGGTGGTATCGAAGACTGAAGTCTCTTCAGTTAGCTTATTGCTGTGAGTCTCAAGTAGCTTACTGCTGAATAAATTATCAACTGGATAGGCCTGTGTGGTTTAAATGTTATGCTATTTACATCATATTATACTAAACCATTTACACTTAAACCAAGATGATATATTTCTATATATGCATGTTCAGGATACAGCAGTAGCATGAATTTATAGAATAAACTTTACCAGAATTTAATAAAGTTTACTCCCAGGCAGTATAAGTTTTTAATATAAGTGAAATTAACTGTACGCTGTGTTAACTCAAAATAAATGTTTATTTTTATAAGTTTTTACACAAAATAAGGATACTTTCAAATTAAACTTTTATTGTCCATTGTACAATACCTCATTCACATAATTTTATTTGAGCATCTAGATATCAATGTCCTCTATTAGAGGCTTTCTGGTTTTTCTTCAAACCCGCTCACACAACACACATATAGTACTATCTTCCACATTCTGCCATGCTTCCCCCCCATGCAATCCTAAGATTTTTATTTTGGTGAGGCTGAAGTAGATTCTGGCTGAGAATTTTAGTGCACTTCCCTAAACTATTTCAGGATTCCATAGGTCAGAACCATAGCAGGTAAAGTGGAATATACTTGTGTAATGTGAATATACCTTAGTATTTCTCTTACCAATTTTCTATATCACACATATAAAATCATTGAGGGAAATACCGAACTGCTGTTGAACAAATTGAACAAGCAGTGCTAGGTAATCTGTTTTTAAGTACCTAATGTCTCATTGTGTATAATGGGACTTACATCTAATAGGTGGTTGAAAGATTGCTACGTACCGTAAACATTTGTTGTCCCAACCTCTAGCTTATAACTTTACTGTAAGAATTTAAAAACCATCTAAAAGACCTATCTCTTCCAGCAGGTCTACCCAGCTAGTTTTAAGCATGAATTTTAAACTCATATATTGTATTTAATCTCTTTTCTTTGTATTTTAATATGTATTTTATAGAAATAGGTATGTATGTATGTATGTATGTGTGTGTGTGTATGTATGTATATATATATATATATATATACACACACACATTATGAACAACAGGTTTTTTTCAATAGTCAGTATCAGCGTTAACAATATATATATTGTGTGTGTGTGTGTATATATATATATATATATATTATGTACATGTATAGAATCTTTTACAATATTTATGTGTTTTAGTTATACTATAACCCGCCTTGAGCCATGAAGAGAGGCAGGTAAGAAATAATAATAATAATAATAATAATAATAATAATAATAATAATAATAATGGCAGTTTGTCAAGTATGTAGCAAAATTAAGCTGTCCCACTTAACAAAGCCCATCAAGGGCACTACCTTTCTGTGGTGGTGGGATTATGTGAGGGAAGAGACTATGCTGACAGCAGCATTGAATTTTGTGCAGTCAATGGTTTGTTCATCACAAACACATTTTCTGAGTAATGTAAGAGGGGACTATATATATGGATGCCACCCAATGGCCATTATAGAAATCAAACAGAGGGCATAATTGGAGGCAGAAAATGGAGAAGCTCCATTCTCTCTGTAAAATCAAGACCAGGAGCAGATTGTAGCACTGAATCATGAACTGCTAATACCCAAAATTAGTGTAAAGATAAAGAAGAAAACTAAACCAACCACTGTGCCAAAATAAAATCTCAAGAACATGCCTGTAGAATAAAAAGACAATATAAAATAAGGAAATTGCACTACCAAGACCAACTAAAAGCCAGAATAGCTCTGGATAAAGTTGGTGACATTGTCAGGGAAGAATGTAAAAAGAAACCATCTGCACTCAAAAATAAAAAGAAGTCTCAATGGATGACAGATTAAACTCTTCAATATGAGAAGCAAAAGTAAAATGTGTCATAAATACAGCGGAAAACCTGAAGAAGATTGTTCAGTGACTTGTGTGCAGAGACAAGGAAAACTACTGTATATACTAATACATAAGTTAAAAGTGGGTTTTGAGATGAAAATTATGAATTTTGATGTGACCCATGGATGAGTCAAGGATCATTCTGAGCAGAGACGAAAACACCAATGCAGAAAAACACATGACCAAGTGGATATAAAAAGCTCATGAAAACAATACACAGAAAACATATATAAAAGATAAAAGGATGACTGATTTATTCAAGAAAAACCATCAAGAATAGACAGTACATGAACAGAGCTGCATCAGGCTACAGAGATAGCATCTATGCTAGTTTTCACTAAAATATATTAACAAATATTGAAAACAAAATATGGTCCATAGATTAGAAACCCTAAGTACACATACCACTCCCCCAAAAGGAAACACCAGGGATTGCAGTAGCCTTTGATTCTGGAGATCAAGAAAAACTAAATATTGCTGTTTAAAGAAACGGATGTGCCACAACAGTTAATTGTCTTAATGTGTAACCTATGCTCAGGACAAGAGGACAACACCAGAGCAGAATATAGAGAAATTGAATGGTTTACAATTGGTAAGAGGGTCAGGTAAGTTTGCATTTTATCACCCTCTTGGTTTATCTTAAACTAAAACAGAATTAGATGCAGAGGAAAGAGGCATATAAAGAAAATCAAAACTTTAAGGTCAGGGAAGAAAGTTCAAAGGCAGTTTACAGCTGAACATTAAGAAAAATAATAAGAAAGAACTGTTATCTTTCTTGTTATATAATTTTCCCCTTTTCTATATTGATTTTTTCCTATTCTTGCCCTTAACCCAGTTCTCCCACCCCTCAATTTCCTGTCTTTATTTTAGATTAATATGTATTATAAACTCCTAATAAAAATATTTTTTATAAAAAGATAAATAATGACCACAGATGATTTGCATAAGATGCTAGCTCAAGATTGTCCGTGCCATCATATTTCCAATCTCTATGTATAATTGTGAAAGTTGAATAGTGAAGAAAGCTGATAGGAAGAAAGTCAACTAATTTGAAATGTGTTGTTAGAGAACTCTATGGATCCCGTGGACAGCTAAAAAGACAAATGAATGGGTCTGACAGCAAATCAAGCCTGAACTCTCATTAGAAGCCAAGCTGTAGTACATTGGACTGCACTCCTTTGACATATCATGAGAAGACACGACACATTGAAAACTACAATAATGCTTGGTAAGGTAGAAGGGAATAGAAAAACACCAGACCCCAGATAGGTAAACTCTATCAAGGAAACTACTGCCATGAGTTTGCAGGAAATGAACACGATGTTAATGACAGGGTGACTTCAAAATCTCTCATAGGGTCACCATATGTCGCAGTTGGCTTGACAATAGTTAACAATAACAAAGTAAAGAAAGAGTAGGAGGAAGCTGTGATATAGATTTAAAGATCAATTTTATGGGTGGAGGTGATACCTGCATATATGCCCAGGGCAATCATCGAAAGCATATTCAAATCTTCTAATCTCAACAGTATCAACATTAAAAGATGTGGCAACATAATACAACAAATCGAAGTGAAGGGGAAAAACAGGGTCTTTCTTCTCTTCATATTAGAACTTGGGGAAATCCAAGGAAGAAGCAGGATGGGTGGTTCAGGACTGATGAAACAGAATATGGTTCTGAGTCAATTTCTTAGGATATGATAATGGCTATAAACATGGATGGCTTTAAAGGGAAAATCCAATAAATCAATGGGTATCTTATCATGATGTCCATACAATACCTCCACTACATTTTTATTATTTTGCTTGACAGATGCCTGTGCGTAAGTTTCTTTTTAATGTGTGGAGGTTGGTGCACAGGCAATCATTGAATGTTTGCCCTTTTGTATGTTTAGAAAATGTGGAGGCAGTGACACTTTGTATTTCTAGGTGCAAAGATTACTGCAGATGCAGACTGTAGCTAGGAAATCAGAAGATGTTTACTTCTTGGGAGGAGAGCAATGACCAATCTCGATAAAACAGTGAAGAGTAGAAACATCACACTGGCAACGAAGATCTGCATAGTTAAAGCCATGGTATTCCCTGTAGTAATCTACGGATGTGAGAGCTGGACCATAGGGAAGACTGACTGAAGGAAGATAGATGCTTCTGAACTGTGGTGTTGGAGGAAAATTCTAAGAGTGCCTTGGACCGCGAGAAGATCCAACCAGTCCATACTTCAGGAAATAAAGCCCGATTGCTCACTGGAGGGAAGGATATTAGAGACAAAGATGAAGTACATCATGAGAAGAAAGGAAATCTTAGAGAAGACAATGATGCTGGGGAAAATGGAAGGAAAAAGGAAAAGGGGCTGACCAAGGGCAAGATGGATGGCATCCTTGAAGTGACTGGCTTGACCTTGAAGGAGCTGAGGGTGGTGACGGCCGACAGGGAGCTCTGGCATGGACTGGTGCATGAGGTCACGAAGAGTTGGAAACAACTGAACGAATAAACAACAACAAATGTTGGAATCCGCCCTGAGTCCCCTTGGGAGAAAGGGAGGAATATAAATAAAATAAATAAAATGTTTTGCTTGGATCAACTCTATGTAAATTATCCTGGAAATTTAAGTTATGCACGCAGTACAAAATTCAATAGGAGCAAAGTGTCTAGATCTAGGGAAGTAATGCTGCCCCTCTATTCCGCCTGGGTTAGACCATACCTGGAATACTGTGTCCAATTCTGGGCACTACAATTCAAGAGAGATATTGACAAGCTGGAATGTGTCCAGAGGAGGGCGACTAAAATAATCAGGGGTCTAGAGAACAAGCCCTATGAGGAGCGGCTTAAGGAGCTGGGCATGTTTAGCCTGAAGAAGCGAAGGCTGAGAGGAGATATGATAGCCATGTATAAATATGTGAGAGGAAGCCAGAGGGAGGAGGGAGCAAGCTTGTCTTCTGCTTCCCTGGAGACTAGGACGCAGAACAATGGCTTCAAACTACAAGAGAGGAGATTCCATCTGAACATGAGGAAGAACTTCCTGACTGTGAGAGCCGTTCAGCAGTGGAACTCTCTGCCCCGGAGAGTGGTGGAGGCTCCTTCTTTGGAAGCTTTTAAACAGAGGCTGGATGGCCATCTGTCAGGGGTGATTTGAATGCAATATTCCTGCTTCTTGGCAGGGGGTTGGACTGGATGGCCCATGAGGTCTCTTCCAACTCTTTGATTCTGATTCTACTAGTTTTTGCACCTCGTATATCACGAGGGCATATGGGTTTGGCCTAATCTTGCGGGCAAGTCCCAGCAGCCCTGGCCATTGCAGCCAGTGATGAAGGATGATGGGAGTTACACCATTGGGTGGCTCCCACCGGGTCCTGTAAGCCTGTATCTGAGGCCCTGAAGCCAAGGGGAGGCGCAGACAGGCCACTCCGGAGTGACTCAGTGCCCCGATCCAGCCTCATGAGCTGGCGCTGGAAGGAACGGCCCCGTCGTCATCCTCCTCTTCCCGGCCGCGCCCGCTTTCGCTCCCCTGAGAAAGGAAGTCCTTCGCAGCCGCGTCTCCGGGGAAACCCCGAGCTCCAGGCCTGGGAGGCGCCTTGGGAACGCCAAGCCACAAGGCCACCGTCGCCGAGGCCGTCGCCTAGCAACAAACACGGCGGCCGACTCGCCGCGCAAGAATGCTTCTCGGAAAGGAAACGTCAGAGATTAAGCCCCGCCTCCCAGCGTCTCCTGGCAACGGCGGGGTTTGGGCCCCAGGCGCCTTCCCCAAGGCCGCAAAGAGGGATGGAACGGGGTTTGTATCCATTCTGTAGAACTGATGCAATCTGGCACCTCTTTGACTGCCATGGTTCTATGCTTTGGGGGCCTGGGAATTGTAGTTTGGTGAAGCACCATCTTTCTTTGGCAGGGAAGGCGAAAGATTCCGTCTAACTATAACTTAACTCCCCTCCCGCCCAGCCTGGACCCCTTTCCCCCCGTCTCCGCTGCCACTCTCCAGGCTTGCCGCTCTGATTGGTTGCCAGAGTGCCGTTTCTGGGACGTGATTGGCTGCTTGTAAAACCGGGCAGAAAGTTTCCTTCCTCCTCTCTCTCTCCTGTATGTTTATGTCTGGAAAGGGGAGTTTGTGTGTAGGCAATCTTTCCTTGTCTTCGGGTCATCGTAGAATATTGTCACTTTAGTGGTATCCAGTTATTTTAGATCAGGGGCTCATAATGTACAAGATCTGCATGATATATCCAGTGGAACTGTGTGTGAGGTTTTAGATTAGGCCTGGGCAAACTTGGGCCTTCCCTCCAAACTGCATCCATTCTACGTGAGCCAACTTGGGCCTTTTGGGTGTTTTGGACTCCAACTCCCACCATTCCTAACAGCCTCAGGTCCTTTCCTTTCCCCCCTCAGCCGCTTAAGCGGCTGAGGGGGAAAAGGAAGGGGCCTGAGGCTGTTAGGAATGGTGGGAGTTGGAGTCCAAAAACACCCAAAAGGCCCAAGTTTGCCCATACCTGTTTTAGATTGATTTGTTATTCATTTACTGCACTCTTATACCAAAGTCATGTTAGGATCCACGGTCTTTGAATGCCTCTACTCGTCCATTGCTGGTCTGCAGGTTTACACACTGCTTGCTTTTCCATCCACGTTCTCTTCCTGCATCACTCTTCACCTGCATCCATTATCTTCCCTCTCCTCAATTATGTGATTGTTCATTCGTTCAGTCGCTTCCAACTCTTCCTGATCTCCTGGACCAGCCCACGCCAGAGCTCCCTATGGGCCGTCATCACCCCCAGCTCCTTCAAGATCAAGCCAGTCACTTCAAGGATACTATCCATCCATCTTGCCCTTGGTCGGCCCCTCTTCCTTTTCCCTTCCATCAGGCCCGTAGCCAGGATTTCGTTTCGGGGGGGGGGGGGGGCTAAAAATTTTCAGGGGGGGTTTCGGGGGGGCTGAGTTTCGGGGGGGGGGGGCTGAGTCTGAGTGAAAGAGGGTCTACCCTAGCAAACCTTTTGTATCATTACCCCAATACCCCCATGCATATGGGATATATTGAGAATGGTGATCAAATCATGATATTAATAAACATAACAGTTTAAATAATGCACCAGTAAGGCCTTTTCGCGAACCACCATGAGAATTTCGGGGGGGGGGGCTGAAGCCCCCCGACCCCCCCCCCCCCCCCCCCCCCGCTACATGCCTGCCTTCCATATTCCCCAGCATCATTTTCTTCTCAATTATATTATGTATATTCTGGACCAGCCCACGCCAGAGCTCCCTGTCACCACCCCCAGCTCCTTCAAGATCAAGCCAGTCACTTCAAGGATACCATCCATTACTGGAGAAGCAAATCATTAGGGATTGTTGTATAGAGCACTGATGCTTAAATTGTGGGTCCCGGCCCCAAATGGGGTCCACTTAGCTCAATGTTGGGATCACAAAAAAGTTTAGCAACAACAAAAGATTTCTGAACCCCACCCATGTACACAAATGTGTATAAATAAACTCCGCAGAAAATGCGTCAGCTGTACTTCACAAAAAGGACAATCAGCCTGTTTAGCAAGCCTTGCAAATGCTGCTTTATTTTTAGTAAATGTTTGGGGTTTTATACCTATTTTTTATATCTGTAGTCCTGGGGTCATGTAAACATTTCTTGGGCAGAAAGGAGTAGTGAGTGGGAAAAGTTTAAGAAGCCCTAGTGTAGAGGAACAAATGTCATGTGTGAATGCCTGTCCCTTGCTCTTTGTCTTTTCAGCTTGAAGTAAAAGCAGTGTGAAGAACCATGCCAAACACAGCTTTTTCTATTACAGTGGGTTAGAAAACATTTACTATAGATAAACGTGGAAGACAAACAGGAGCCTCATTCCAGAACAACTTCAGTCTGTTAGTGGTTGTTCCAAGACACTTAATTGTCACTTTAAAAATTGGCTGAGGCTTTGCAGGGAATTTATTTTTGCGACATAATATTTTGAACAACAGCTGCTCTCCCACCTACTAAAAATATAATTAGTTCAGAGTTTGAGGGATTTGGAGTGTGACAGAGTGAGGGAGAATGAATAGGTGTGAATTAAATTTCCTCTTCCACCAGATGTGTACAGATCACATCTGTCTACAGCTTAATAAGACCTATAGAAAGTCCCTGGATATTAAACTTTCCAATGAGCAGGGGAAGAAAGAGACCCATGGGCCATTTTCCTGAGGCTACCATGGCCGAATCCTAACAAATCCAGTGGTTTGCAGTTGGGTAAACTATGAGGACTCTCTGGCCAGGAATTCAAAATACATCTCCCTAAAAGGAGCTCCCAGTGGCGTAATGGATTAAACCGCTGAGCATCTGAACTTATTTATTTGTTTGTTTGGAACATTTATACCCTGTCCTTTCTCGGCCTCCAATGAGGGATTCAGGACAGCTACCAACAGGCAACAATTCGATGCCGAAAAAATAAAACATCACAAAATACAATCAAATGCCTAAAAAATAAATATCAATGTACATTAAAACAGTTTGTCAGGTTAAAACGTCATCCACTTGCTGACTGAAAGGTCACTGGTTTGAATCCCGGGAGCGGGGTGAGCTCCCACTGTTAGCCCCAGCTTCTGCCAACGTAGATGTTCAAAAACATGCAAATCTGAGTAGATCAATAGGTACCACTCTGGCAGGAAGATAATGGTCTTTCATGCAGTCATGCTGACCACATGACCTTGGAGGTGTCTACAAAGAACACCGGCTCTTCGGGTTAGAAATGGAGATGAGCTCAAACCCCCAGAGTCAGACACGACTGGACTTACTGTCAGGGAAAAACCTGTAGCTTTACCTAAAATGCAAATCCCACCGTTCAATAGGATGGAACCATGGTAGCTAAGGTGAAACAATAGCTCTGTAACTATATAATGTGAAAGGCCCCCTGAGCTCAAAGGCTAATGTAACATATTCCCCAATGTTTTCCAAATTTAAAAATGGGATATGTGTTGCCAAGTAATATTGGAGTGTAATCAAGATGGCAAAAATTATTACTGAGTAATAACACATAAGTTAGGAGAAGCTGGCACAGTTTGCTTTTGCCTGTCTGCACTGGGAAGGGAAAAATTCTGTCACCACGTCTCCCCCAATGAGCTGAATTCTGCTTATTATTGACCCTCCGTGCTATGCGCTAAATATACTCTGCACACAGTTTTATAGTCCAAGACTGGGTGGAAAACGGTTTTGGATCTGCAGATGATTCCAACAATCCCTTGTTTTGGCCATGTTAGTTAGTGCTGATGATAAATGAAATCTAAAATATTTGGAGGACTATAGATTCCTCATGTCAGGTCTCCAGGTATGATGTGTGCCCTCTCCACAGTATATCAGACTAAGGACTCATTCAACCAGGAAGTTTTCTAGGTAATCTGTGCCCGGTGACTTGCCTTTCAATCCACAGCCTCCTACTTTTCATAGATCACAATTGGGATATATGTGGCCAAGCAGATTGCAGAACACAGGCTAGGACAGGCTGCATCAGTTTGCTTCTGCCTCTCCTGTAAGAAGGAGACTTCTGTGTGACTCAGGCTCTGCATGAATTGGGGGAACTGTATTGATAAATGTAGAAGCAAAATCAGTTTCATACATCTATGGATGCAGCTACATTTGGCACCACTTTTAATTGCCCTGGCTCAATGCTATGGAATGGTGGGAGCTGTAGTTAAGTGATGCATCAGCACTGTTTGGCAGATAAGGTTAAGGTAAAGGTAAAGGTTTCCCCTTGACCTTAACACTAGTTGTGCCCAACTCTGTGGAGTGGTGCTCATCTCTATTTCTAACTCCATGACTGCATGGTGCGCTGTTAATTTCCCGCCGATCTACTCACATTTGCATGTTTTTGAACTGCTAGGTTGGCAGAAGCTGGGCTAGCAATGGGAGCTCACCTCGTCCTTCGGATTCAAACTGCCGACCTTCTGGTCAGCAAGTTCTGCAGCTTAGTGGTTTAACCTATAGCACTGCCGTGCCCCCCATGAGAAGGTTAAAGACCTTATAAAACTTCAACTCCCGTGAGTTCATAGCACTGAGCCTTGGCAGTTTACTTTTTCAAGCAGTACACACAAGCTTTCCTGTAAAGGAGTGCTGCAGTGTTTTTCCTTTGTTTTGCAATGTAGTACATCTCATGCCTGGATAAATATTATTAATTCACCCAGGAGAGAGCGCTGTAGGCACACCTGCCTTATGTGCACCAGTGCCTCATGACCAAAAACCTTGTGAATGGCTAATATTAAATAATTATTGGAGGAAGTAATACAAAACGTCAGACTATAGATCAAGCTGGGGAAAATATGGTATGTTAAACTTTCAAACTATTAAGCAATGTTCTATGTATAACTAATGACCTGAAAAATACATTCATGCATGCTTAAGATTTCGATTAACAAATCGGTGAGTATGGCCTGGTTGGAGACTATTGAATAACTGTAAACCCCACCCCCAGCAGCAATGGGGTTTTAATTTATGCTTTCTCTGCCTCTGCTTACATAATCTTGAGAGTTTTCTCACAAGCCATTACAGTGGTTCCCAACCTTTGGGCCTCCAGATGTTTTGGACTTCAGCTCCCACAATTCCTACCAGCTGGTAACCTGGCTGTAATTTCTGGGAGTTGAAGTCCAAAACACAAAGTTTGGGAACTATTGGAAGAGTACAGCTTTGGTATTCCTAATCTCATGGGATGAGATCTATTAAAGTAATAGTTTTATCTGTATGGAATGATGTGAGAAGCCAAGGAACTAAATGTATATCTTCATTCATTTTACTTGGTTTGAAATTAGTCAGGCAATTAAGTTGGAAACAATTTGAAAGGCACACAACAAAGCACATTGCTGTATTGTGAACAGGGTTGCTGTGAGTTTTCCGGGCTGTATGGCCACGTTCCTGAAGCATTCTCCTCTGATGTTTCACCCACATCTATGGCAGACATCCTCAACAACACCTGTTATAGAACTCCAATACGCTGATGTGCACATTCAGAAGAAGACCTACAAGCCACTCTTAATACCTTTTGCAGAACATAAGAGAAACTCTGGTTTCTCATTGGATATCAAGAAAACGGGCAGGCACCAACTAATCTGTCTGCAATGCCAGAAATACAACTTAATGGTGTAACATTAGAAAAAGTTGACACAAAGTTTGACACAAAGTTAAACATGGATGTTTAAACAAGCATTCGGTTAATCCGTTGCAATGAATTTTGACGACTAAAGGACTGGTAATCATGGACGATGAATTTTGGATTGTGAGTTTAGTTACGAGATGCATGGGATTATTATTGGTGGCCCAATAATTTGTATTGGATATGTGTTTTATGTTTTAAATTGAATACTGTTTTTTAATTGTTTTTAACTTTTTAATTGTTGTAAACCGCAATGAGTCGCCGACTGAGGCTGAGATATTAGCGGTATACAAGCGTATAAATAAGTATAAATAAATATAAATAAATTTCCGCTAACTTGACAGTCACCTCTCCACAAAAGTCAACATTGACACTAAAATACAACACTGCCTGAGCTCTGCGAGTGCACCATTTTTCCGAATGAAGCAGAGAATGTTTGAGGACTGGGACATCCAGGGTGCTTGTTTATAAAGCGATTGTCCTCCCAACCCTGCTATAGGCCTGCGAAACATGAACTGTCTACAGACGTCACATGCGACTCCTGGAACGATTCCATCAGCGTTGCCTCCAAAAAATTCTGCAAATCTCTTGGGAAGACATGCGGACAAATGTCAGTGTACTGGAAGGAGCAAAGACCACCAGCATTGAAGTGATGGTCCTCCGCCATCAACTCCACTGGACCGGCCACATTGTCCAAATGCCCAATCACCACCTCCCAAAGTGGTTGCTCTACTCTGAACTTGAGAACGGAAAACGGAATGTTGGTGGACAGGAAAAGAGATTGAAAGATGGGCATAAAGCCAGCCTTAAAAATGGTGACATAGACACCGAGAACTGGTAAGCCCTGGCTCTTGAACGCTCCAGCTGGAGGTCAGTTATGACCAGAAGTGTTGTGAAATTTAAAGAGGGACGAATGGAGGGAGAAAGGGAGAAACGTGCCAAGAGAAAGGCTCATCAAGCCAACCCTGACCGGGATCACCTTCCACCTGGAAACCTATGTTCTCACTGCGGGAGAAAATGCAGGTCAAGAATAGGGCTCCACAGCCACCTACGGACCCACCGCTAAGACACCACATCTGGAGGACCATCATCCTCAAGCTAGGAGGAGTGGCCTAAGTAAGTAAGTATAGCAGACATCCTCAGAGGTTATGAGATCTGTTGGAAACTAGGCAAGTGGGATTTATTTATTTATTTATTTATTTATTTATTTATTTATTTATTTATTTATGACATTTCTATCCCACCTTTCTCACCCTGGAGGGGGTTCAAAATGCACACACACACAGTCTATATGTACAGAGAGAGGGAGGGAGAGTATATATATCTGTGGAATGTCCAGGGTGGAAGAAAGAACTCTTGTCTGCTTGTGGCAAGTGTGAATGTTGCAACTGGCCACTTTGATTGCCATATAATGGAACAATTTTCTGAACATTTTTTTTCTAAAAAAAAATGCCTATGGTAGGGTCGTTTTAGGTTGAAAGCACTCAACAATAACGAAGCATTTACATCAAGGCAATTTTGATTTTCCAAATCAATTGAATACAAGGGCTTTTTGTGTGTCTGCTTATTTACAAGTAGCTTTTAAAAGAATGTTTTCGAAAGACATTGGTAGACCAGAAGGAAACAAAAATTTGGAGAATGCGGGCATCGATCCCGCTACCTCTCGCATGCTAAGCGAGCGCTCTACCATTTGAGCTAATTCCCCTTGTTGAAGACTGCATCGTGCGGCAGAGTAAAGGACTACAGCACCGACCCAAGTATTTCACACTGCGCATGCGTGTTGCACGAGGCGGGCTCGCTGGCGTCGTTGGCGGCCGGTTGCTCCAGCCAGCCAGCCAGTCAGTCAGAGAGCGAGCGAGCGAGGGAGAAAGGCTGCTGGGTTGCTCCTGATGTTTCTTATTGTGTGAGGGTTTGCCTCTTCGCCGAGCCTCTCCCCCAAGGCGGCGGCCACCTCTCTGCCCTGGCCGGAGGACGAGGACGATGAAGAAGAGCGAGGAGGAGGAGGAAGAGGAAGCAGGGGTCCCCACCGCCTCAGCAGCCCTGAGGTAAAACAAGGGCGGCCAGGCAGGGAGGCAGGGAGGGAGGGAGGAGGCAGCAGCAGCAGCAGTGGTAGATGAAGCACCCAAGCTGTGCTTCATCCTTGAGGCTGTGGGGAGGGCGGCAGGAGGGGGAGGAGGAGGGGGGGGAGCGTGTCACGTCCATTATTATCTGGCTCTTGTTGGGGGCCTTCGTGATGCCATTGTCTCTGTTTGGGTTTGGAGCGGTTTTGTGGGATTCTGGGTAGGACCCATCTGGCACGAGGGAGGGGGAGGCAAAGGGGAGGGCGAGGAGGGGGCTGGAAGGAAGGAAGGAAGGTCTTGCTCTGTGTATTTTGAGCTCTGTGTATTTTGAGCCTCTTTTGAACCACAACCACCAGCAGCATACAAACGATCCCACCTGATGTATGGGTTATGCAGTACACAAGTTGGGGAAACTGACTGGGTAAAAGGAGGAATATTAGCCATGTGGTGGCCCCACTCATTCCCTGGTGCAGTGTCTTCCTCATCATCATCATCATCATCATCATCATCATCATCATCATCAGTATTTGGCACCACACTACTATTTTATGCTGTGCAATACCATTTAGCAAAACCAAGATAAAGCCAGCAGCAACCACAACCACCAGCAGCATACAAATTAGCCCACCTGGTATATAGGATATGTAGTACACAAGTTGCAGAAATGGACTGGGCAGAAAAGTGGGGTGGGGTCTAAGCCATGTGGCAGTCCCATTCCATTCTGGGTGAAATACTTTTATTATCATCAATATTTGGCACCACACTTTTACTTCATGCTGTACAATACCATTTAACAAAACCAAGCTAAAGACAACAGCAACCACAACCATCAGCATCATACAAATTAGCTGACCTGGTGTATGGGATATGCAGTACACAAGTTGGGGAAACTGACTGGGCGAAGGGGGGATTCTTAGTCATGTTGCAGCTCCACTCATGCCTGGGTGCAATACCTTTATCATAATAATCACTATTATCATCAGTATTTGACACCACACTTTTATTTCACGCAGCGCAGTACCATTTAGCAAAATCATGCTAAAGCCAGCAGCAACCACAACCAATAACAGCATACATATTAGCCCACCTTGTTATGAGATATCCAGTTGGGAAACTGACTGTGCAAAAGTGGGGGGGGGGGATCTTTGACATTTTGCAGCCCCATTCCATCCTGGATGAAATAATAAGAATAACAATAACTTTATTCCTATACCCTGCCACTGTCTCCCCGAATGGACTTGGGGTGGCTTATATGTGGGTCAAAATGCCCACAAAACATAAAACCAAAACAATCCATTAAAACATAAACAATTAAAATAAGATCATAGTAAAATATAGCAGATCCCTTGGTGGTACAGTGGGTTAAACCGCTGAGCATAACTTGCTGACTGAAAGGTTGCGCGGTTTGAATCCAGGGAGCAGGGTGAGTTCCCGCTGTTAGCCCCAGCTTCTGCTAACCTAGCAGTTCGAAAACACGCAGTTGTGAGTAGATCAGTAGGTACAGCTTCTGCGGAAATGTAATGGCTCTCCAACGCAGACTAGCCATTCTCAAATGCTAACTGGAACATCCAGCTTTTCAAATCCCTCCAAAAGGAAGACAGTGTGGAAGCTTGCCTAATCTACCAGGGAAGGGAGTTTCAAAGTCGGGGGGCCACCACAGAGAAGGCCCAATCCCTTGTTGTCACCAACCATGCTTGTGAAGGTCATGGGAGCGAGAGGCGGACATCTCTGGTGGATCTTAGAGCCCCTGCCGGTTCATAGGGGAAGATGCGGTCTCAAAGATAGGCAGGACCCGAACCATTTAGAGCTTTATAAGTCATAACTTGCACCTTGAATTGGGACCGGAAACTTATCGGGAACCAATGGGGCTGCTTTAATAGGGGTATTGTGCACTCCCTATAATTAGATCCAGTTAGAAGCCTGGCTGCCGACCTTTGGACCAGTTGCAGTTTCTGGGCTGTCTTCAAAGGCAGCCCAACAAAGGGTGCACTGCAGTAATCGAATCTGGATGTAACCAAAGCATGGACCACTGTAACCAAGTCAGGCTTCTTGAGGTATGGTTGCAGCTGGCACACAACCTTTAATTGTGCAAAGGCCCTCCTGGTCACTGAGCATCAAGCTTCAGCGCTGAATCCAGGAGGACCCCCAGACTGCAGACCTGTGTCCTCAGGGGGAGTGTAATCCTGTTGAGCACAGGTTGTTACCAAATACCCCGATCGGCCTCACAACTGACCATGAGGACCTCTGTCTGGTCTGGATTAAGTTTCAGCTTGTTAGCCTTCATCATAGCTGCCAGGCACTGGTCCAGGATCTGAGGAGCTTCTTTGAAATTTGGTTCATTATCTTATGAAACACCACACTTTTTTTTCCTTAGGCTGTACAATATCACAAGTTTAAAGCCATTATCAACAACCACCAGCATACAAATTTGTCCATCTGGTGTATGGGACATGTAGTACAAAAGGTATGGAAACTGAATGGGCAAGAGAAGGGAGTTTTACCAATGTGGCAACTCCGTGAGTATTCATGGATGAAATTCATAGTTCTGTGCAAACCATGTTGCTTCAGCCGTAGATGAATTAACTTTTCTGCTGTTACCTAAAATACAAGGATCTGTAAACAGCAATGGGTAATTCAAACCTCATGCTCTATGAAAGGGCTTGGCCCAGGTGTTTGACTGATTGCCAGAATAGTCTGTGTCAGAATGAATACATACATTCATGCAGTGGAAACTTTAAAACAACTCATTGTCTGTTCTCATGCTTAGTGGGATTTTTACTCCTGCCTCTGACTAATACCAGGCTTTGGCTTTCATTGAAACAAGAATGATAATTCAGAATAGCTCAGTAGCATGGTAATTACCCTTTTTATGTGGAGTGATATAAAAGTGGCCTGGAAAACCTAAGCAAAAATAATGGGATCTATGTACTGTGAATATTTACTTCATATAAGCCCCATTTATTTTATGGTGCCATGCCGTAACTTTGTTTCATGTGTAGAAATACTATTTTAATCATTGAGATATAACAAGTAGTGTTGTGATAAGAGAATATCTGATGAACTTGTGAATGAGGAACTATTCATATGTGAAAACCTATAAATACAGAATGAAATCCACATAAAATTAGGTGTGTCTAGTACTGCATTGAGAGAGCCATAGGACTATGATTCTGGAGACGAGAAGCATGGGTGTCAATCTCATATTCACTGAGGGTCACATCAGCCTTATGGTTGCCTTCAAAGGGCTGTTTTTAATTGTAAGACTTTATAAATGTTACTCTGTTGCCCTGGCACTGGAAGCCTTACAGGCTGCATAAAATGATGTGGAGGGTTGAATTCTGCTCATAGACCTTGCGTTTGACATGTGTAGGTTAGAGTCACTGCTTAGCCATGGAAACCCACAGTATGATCTTGTTCAAGTCACATTCTTTTGTCCTCAAAGGAAAGGTAACCTCACTCTGAACTAATATTGCCAAGAAAGCACACAACAACAGCCTTGTGTTATAATAGGCCCAGATCCATAGAATTTTGGCTAATATTATTTAGTTCTTGTGGGTTTTTTGGGCTATATGGCCATGTTCTAGAGGCATTTCTCCTGACGTTTCGCCTGCATCTATGGCAAGCATCCTCAGAGATGCAGGCGAAACGTCAGGAGAAATGCCTCTAGAACATGGCCATATAGCCCGAAAAAACCCACAAGAACGGAGTGATTCCAGCCATGAAAGCCTTCGACAATACATTAATATTATTTATTTTGTATCTCTCGGATAAATTAGGTGCAACTAGCTGATTTTAATTGATAACTCAATGTACTTATGAGTAAAACAATCTTTAGGTATTAACTGTGCATTCATGTATTCATCAGATGTGTTTACCAGATTCAGAAATGCATTGTTTTGCTGGTAGCCACACATTTACCCTCATGAAATTCTAGTCACCCATCCACTTTTATTGGTTTCACACTTGTGGTCTTGATTATTTGCTGGCTTGTGCCACAAGCTCCTGCATGCTCCCACCATTCACATGGCAGCACCATCCTCAGGAGGTGGGGAGGAACCTGTTCAGAAGGCAATAGTGCTACGCTTTTGTGTTTTGTTTTGGACCTCCCTTGCTTTGTCCAGGGGAAATAGATACTCACAGGGGGCAGGAAGATTAGAAACTGACCCTGCTCACAACTTCACTTACCCTGAGGATGCAAGTCATCTTCCTTTCCTGTGTGCCACGAATGTCTTTCTTACCCAAGCAAAAGAAGGAAGGTAAAGGTAGGAACAGAAACATGTGCACACAGAAAAAAGGAGGAACTGTATCCATAGAGTAAATGATGGTGCAGGCATCCACAGAGCCAGTTTCTCCTACTTCTCTTCCTGTTTGCTGCAATTTTCCGTTCCCTTTGGTACCTTTCTTCCATAACCTGGATGAAGCAGATGCTCGCAGCATGCAGGGCAGGGAAAAGGAGGTGCCATCTGCAGGTAAGTGAAATTGCATGTGGAACTAGCTCCCCCCCCCCCCCAACCTTCTGGGGACTGTGGTGGTGTTGTCTCAATCCACTCTGGAGACATTCACAGTTTTTGCACTTTCATGGGGAGCTGTGCTTGTAACTGCTGTGAACTGTGGGGCGGGGACAACTCTACTTTCAAACAACCATAATTGCCTCTAGTTTCTACAGTAAGACAGATGTGCAACAATAGTGTACTTCCCACTTTGTAAAAATAGATTGTGTATAGTATTTCAGAATGTTAAAATAAAGCTTATCTCAATAATCTGGTTTATTTCAGTCTCTAGTAAAGGCCCATTGGCCTGGTTCATGACGTAACAAGTCACCTATCAGCCCTGTAGGTTTGTTCTGCTTTTTATTTGGTGTGATAGTAGGGTCGGTTTCACAAGAAGTTGATTAGATCACAGTACATGGCTGATGGTATTCAGTCAGTTAGGCCTGCCCTAGTTAACATATACTATGAAGTTTGGGAATTGGGACCCAGTTTACAACGCAACTGGATTTTTCAGTCTTCTAGTATTTTTTGCATCAGTGTATTTTTTGCAAAGCCTAGAGAAGACAATTATGCTGGGGAAAGTGGAAGGGAAAAGGAAGAGGGGCCGACCAAGGGCAAGATGGATGGATGGCATCCTTGAAGTGAGTGGACTGACCTTGAAGGAGCTGGGGGTGGTGACGGCTGACAGGGAGCTCTGGCGTGGGCTGGTCCATGAGGTCACGAAGAGTCAGAGACGACTGAACGAATGAACAACAACAAACTCATTTCAGTAACCAGCTGCTGCGCACCAGTAAATACCTGCTTGTTTAAAGGGGATTTGTGGAGCAGGACTTACAGGACTGGTGGCCTATACCTTGGGGGGGGGGGGGGGGAGGGGTCTCTCTCTAGGAATTTGTTAGGTCATCCTTCTAACAAATGCTGTGGAAGCAGTATAAGTTAAATAGAGTTTTGTTGGAGGATCAACACATTTCTATAAAGAATATCTCTCTCGGAATCTTTAGGGCTTTTAACATAATTCTATGATGCGTTAGAACTTGAAGTATGTTAATTTAATGACATTCAATCATGTTAATGGTGTCAGGTAACCACAGTCTGTCAAGGAACACATAGCAATGTGGATCTTGCTGTATACTTTTGTTAAAAATACAAATATTTTATCTTTTGAAATTCAACAATAAGAAATCTTTTAGCTGGTTCTTGTGGAGGTAGCAATTACTCACATCAGGCAGCCATTGCTCAATCTTTGTGCTTTGCTTGTTTTCTTACCTTGCGTTTTGCTAATTTTGCTAATTAAGGAGTCCTGGATTTAATCTTGTTCTCTGCTGTTGAAGCATTTTTCCTGCTGAAGGATTCTTAGTCAATTTGTTTTTGGGAAAAACTCTGTAGGTTTCATTTTTTCCTTAATTACATTTATTTTCTTTCCTGTTTATGTGGAGAATCTTATAGATTTACCTACAAATCTTTTTCTTCGCATCCATCAGACCATTCTGCACATGTTTATTTGTTGCATGTTTGCTGGTGGCATGATCTATAGGTAATATTCCTGTGTTGTAGACTCTCACTAAAAACATGATAAAATTGAGTTAGTTGTTGGTTTTGATACCTGTTTCTGTATTGTTATAATGTTGTTTTATTTTGTTTCATATTGTTGTTTGCATTTTAAGCTGTTACTTTTTAACTGTGTTGATCGGGCTTGGCCCCATATAAGCTACGCCGAGTCCCTTCGGGGAGATGGAGGCGGGGTACAAAAATAAAGTTGTTATTATTACTATTTTACTGACACAAAAACACAGTATGTCACAGCACACAAGATCTAGATGCTGGATTTTGTATCACAAAATCACAAGTCAAACACTTCCCAGGCGTTTTAGGACTGTGTGATGTATTTTTTAATGATGCACGCAGATCCAAGTAAAGTGGCCTTTTGCAATTGACAGATCGTGATTTTATCAATGTTTATTGTTTCCAAAAACATATTGCTTTTATAGTGTTACCAGCCAGAGGATTATTATTATTATTAGCTTTATAGTTGAATCATCACCATCATAGGTGATCACTTGTGGCCAAGTATGATAGTCTTCCAAAGGTAAAGTCATGGTGATGAGTCCATAAGTGACTGTGAAAACCTATTCTGGATCCTCATGGTCTTTCATGTTGAGGACATAGATTTCCAGATGGAAGGCGGTCAAGACAAGGGTTTGTTCAATATGCCTTCCTCTTGTCACATTTCTTCCTTTCGCTCTGTGTTGGTGCCTCTTCAAAACCCATAACACTGTTAG